>NC_136625.1:25499525-25689525 GCF_933228915.1 Telmatherina bonti | reverse complement strand
GTCGTTTTTCTTCCTTGTTGGTTTAAATGAGCCATATTGTGCTTTTGGAATTTTTACCCTTTTGTTGAATGAGTGATTAATTTTACATGTAGCAGGTCTACAGCGTTACAAACCCCAAAGTTACCAGGGAGTAACTCTTTCCTGAAGAAGACATTGTGCCTGAATTGTTTCATTTGAAATTCAGGATTTTCACTGACACTTGTCTTCTTTGTTGTATAAAACTTTTGCATAACGCCCACCTGCTGGATAAATTTCCATCCGTCAAACAAAGAAGGAGAAGCTACCTATGGCTCATTTACGCTCCTTGTACCCATGTAAATATGACAGTCTGTGTCCAGTGTTGTCAAATGTCACTGCCCACACACTCCAGTTTTTGTGTTTTAGATGGACGTGGTTGTTAGACAGTAGTGTTAGTTTCTTTAGAAGTATTATAATGCTATAACACATAAATTACAACCTTTACAGGTGGTGATAAATGGATCCTTATTTGCTTTAACAGTAAAAAATAGCACCTTGATCCTTATGCTAAAGTGAGATAAAGACTTCCTGACTGCAGAGCAACAGCTTGTAGTTATATAAAAATTCTCAGCTATCCAAGAGGGCAAGTAAGCACCGAACCGTTCTTAGTTTAGGACTGTTTGACAATAATAAACTGGAAAATTTATATTTACTATTATGTCATTAAAATTCACAGCATTTTGTTAAGACTAACAAATGCCAGTCTCTATCACAAGACATATAGTCAATACTTACTTTAAAAAGCTTAATTCTACAAAAATGCTAAGTTTCAGAATTTTTAATTGTCTCAAGTTAAGTTTAGTTTTTATATGTCTCCTGTTAAGTTTTGGCCTGACTGTAAATTGATGCAGCATTATGACATTATTCTTCAAGAGCAACTTTAATGTTGTTTTTAAACAGCAGAAAATCCTTCTCCTGGTTTATTCTCTTGGGTTTCAAAATAACTATCAGTGTTACAAATAATATAAAAGCAAGGAAAAATACTGTGCTTGCAAAATAATGCACTGCTTCGGAGTCACAGGACGCATTGCGTCGTCGGACGTTCAGCTGATCAGCTGTTATTTACACAACGGCTGTAAACGGTTGCAGTTTAGAAGATTTCCTATTTTCAGAAATGATAAACTCTTGTGTATGTGGGGGTTGTTCAAACTCCAGTTTGTCTGGACATCGTCTACATAGATTTCCATACTAAGTATGGAAATACACACCCACTGCATTTCAACCAGGAGACCCAGAGCAACCTTCCATGTTGGTAAGTACAGTAATCTATACACCCCCCACTCTGGGAACAAGTCTACAGGTACATATTATGCATTTGTGCCTGACTTAAAGATCCTGTAAAAAAAAAAAAAGCTGATTGTTTTATTGTCATAATAATAACACAATGTTCTCTAAAATGCTGATATGCATTATCATGAGAGGTTCTCTGTTTTAACAACAGTGTGAGACAATTTACTTTGCCGTGACTAATATGTCTTTTTCTGTAATTTTGTGGCTGTGCAGACCATAGAGTTTGATGAGGGTGCAGGTGCTGTGCTGAGGATCCAGCCCCTCAGAGCACCCCGAGATGAGAACATCTACGAGTGCGTGGCACGCAACAGTGAAGGAGAGGTGTCTGTCACTGCAAAGCTGTCAATTATCAGAGGTAAGGCCCAGAAACGCACATGCATATGCGCACCCTCATTATCCACTTGAGACATGCTTTCTTTCCACATGCGCACACCTTGCTGCAGCTGTCATTTGTGCTTCGCTGGGCTGTCGGTCGCAGATGTGACAAAAGAGCGATGCCACACCCTGCCCTGCGCAGCAGGCTGCGATGAACTCTTCTTTTTATAGTCCCTCTGTGTGTGGCTGTGCGTGACCTGGCCACAGAGAGGGCCAGCTAGTGTGCTGGCCCTGGGGTATTTTAGTTTTTCCAGCTTGCTATAATCATTGTGCTTTTCAGGCAAAGTGAGGATTTTAATCTACTGTTGACTTCTAATGTTGACTTTTTCCTTGGGGACAACCCATCTAATATGGTGCTCCACCATGTTATAAGCTTAAGTTGCAGCATGTGGCTGTTAGCATGGGATCTGACAAATGGCCTTCTGCCTCGCACAGCTGGAATGGATAAAGAAAATGAGGGTGGCGGCTTGGTTGTATCTCAGTGAAGAAAATTCATGGGATTAGGCCTGGGTTTGGCAAACAACCCGTTCTTGCTTAGAGTGATTGAGGAGGAGATGGAGGAGAAGGGGGAAGGAGATTTGGGAGAGGTGAGAGGGAGTATGATGGAAAGTGGAAAGGTGGGAGCAAGTTGAGCAACAGAACAAGATGGTGTGAAACAATAAAGATGAAATGGGATATTGGAGGAAATGGGGCTGGGGGAGGTGTAGTAGAGCAGAAGATGGATGAGGATTGTGGTGTTGGCACGGCTATGTGGTAAGCAGAAGGCTGGTAGCCCAGGGAATAGACTCCTGTCCATCTGTTACCCAACCCATCATCTCTGCACACACAGCACCAATCTAAAGCACATTACCTCATAAACTACACCTCATGGGTGGACCGTGTGTGAGGTTGTGAATGGCTCAGCCTCTGGTTGTGAAAACTTTTCAGCCACAAACCGCTGTTCACCATGGTGAACCCATCCTTTCTTTGGCAACAGTTGGATCAGCCAGTGAGAACATAGAGGGACATCAGGAAATGAAGCAATATTTAAACAAACTTTATATATTAGACAACGGTTGAAGAATTTCCCTGAATTGTGATGAAGGTCTGTGTGAAGACAATTAAAGTCCCATTGATCTCATATTCCTTGTGTTAAATAGTTATTTTGCCATTAGATTATGTGTTTTTATCAGACATCAGATCGTTTTTGTAGTTGTTTCTTTTTTTTTTTCAGCTTTGCATAATTTGTAATTTAATTTTATAAGCCTCAAAGGCAACTAGATGTAAAACCAGTTAAAGATTTAAACCAGAATTTTGAGACCTTTTAAATCTATTGTTTCTCCAACATCACAAATGGGACATTAAGATAAGACGTAAACATTATACTCTTTTATTCTAAAGCTACATTCTTTATAATGATTTGTACTGATAACTTAACCCCACCTATCACATTACATATGTTTGATGGTTATCTTAGGACACCAGAGGGAAGGAAAAGTTCAAAATCCAAAGTTTTTATTTAAAAAAGCAGAGTTAAAAACGACAAGAACAACATAGACAAGCTGGCACAGGAGGCAAAAGTAAAATCTAAATGACAGCAAAGAAATGAAAATTAGAAAACTGGAAAAAACAAAAAAACTCAACAGATAGTCGACAACAGACACGCCGAGAAAATAGAGCAAAATAAAAGATCAGGCACAGAACAAAATGTCAAAATAAAACTGAACACAAGTGCAAAACAAACTTAACTAAACAAAAATGGTAAAAAAAAAAAAAAATGACAACAAAACAAAAAAAAAAAAAAAAAAAAAAAATCTCCAAATCACGTTACAAAACGCTGAAAAATAAGGCATCTCTGTACCGCGTGATTAGAGTATTTCTGACAAGCTGAGGGGTTATTGGCCAGATTATTTGACACACTCATGTGGTCTAAGAATACTGCAGAATAGATCATGTCATCCAAAAGTGCTGTTAAGTGCAGAAAGAGTGCAGAGATTGTGCCTGGGTCAGTCTTTTTGTCTTTTTTTTTTCTTTGTTTTAAAAAGATGGTTTAACGGTGAAAATGCTCACCAGCCACTGGAGTAGAAAGGAGGCTTTCCATTATTGTTCAAAACCTCCTTCCACTGAAAACTGTTTTCATTTCCTGATTGGTTTCATCTCATCGCTTTTCTAATGGTTGACTGAGACTAATAGCGTGTTGTGCAGTGTTAGGGCCTTGTGGCTGGCCGCAGGATATCTGCTGCTGCTCCAGAGGCTGTCCACAGGATGGAGATGTGGTAGGTAATGGTTGAAGAGATCCTCTTCTTTTTTTTTTTTTTTTTGCCTCTATCATTATCATCATGCATCCCATTATCTCCTCTCTACATCTCTCTGCCTTTGGCTTCATCTGCCTTTTCGTTGGCCCACAGCAATATCTGTTTTTATTTTTTTTCTCTTTTGTTTTATTCATCTTTCTTTTTTTTTTTTTCTTGAACCTCACTGTCCATCCGGTGTCTCAGCAGTCCTCCGCTCGCGATGCATTTTTCAGGCTCTTTGCTGCTCCGCCCCGCCTTTATCAAAAGTACTCTTTTCTATGGCCACTGCAGTTGTGTTGTTCTGCTTTTAGGAGACAGGAATATCTGCAGTTCTGCATGTTTGAAAACCTCTGGTGGGCGAGGGATTCTCATTACTGCAGCACAGCATATGCGTGCGTGCATGTTTGTGTACAGCTGTGTGCATGCGTGAATTTGTGCACTTCTTCCATTTCTGGATGTGTGTAAGTGCGCATCTATCTGTGCGCGTACGTGCCTGGTTTGTGCAGAATAATCCTGATTATACTCACCTCCCAGTGTCCCATTTTAGGAGAAAGGGAGGTGAGGAAAGGGGGGAGAAAGAGGGTGAGACAGAGAGAAGAGGGAGGAGAGATGTTCTGCCACCACCCTTCATAAGAACAAGAGAGTCAGATAGTGATTCCCTCCAGGCGTCTGCTCCATTGGCAGGCCGGCGGCTCAACCAGCATTTTAGTCTGAAAACAACTGAGAGTATCAACTCAGCATTGGAGAGGATTACGTTCCTTGAGTGGAGAACTGTCTCTTTCATCACATACCCTCATCTTCACTTTTTATCCCCTCCATGTAGTTTTTTTTTTTTTTTTCCATTGCACTCTATTCTTCTTTCATGTTGTCCATACATGCTGCATGTCACAGCAGCATATGTTTTTAGTCTCGGGCTTCTAAAGCAGGGCTCAGGATGGTGAGGACATGTGGGGGTTTTTTTTGTGTGTGATTGATCTCTGATGCTGAGGCTGAATTTGCATTGTATTGTGATCTATTATCATAAAGCTCTATTAGCATTTAAAGTGCTCCCCTTCAGCCCTCCTGCAGTCTATGGGAGTCAATGCATTACAGTCTCTGAAGTCTGCCGAGTGCTGCCAGATTAATCCTGAATCAGGTCGCATGAGATCCGCTTTTATGCTGGCTTCTTTCATGCACGTTGCCATTTCCCACTGAAATGAACTGGGATATGGATAGGCAACCTGTTTCTCAACAGGTCTGACTTTGTGTGTGTGTATTGCAAGGGAGGTTGAGAGTATCGTTTCCTGTGCCGAGGGTGTAAGGGGGAGAGAAACACAAAGAGACACAGAGAAAGAAAAACCTTGGATTCATGTGTGTTTTTTTGTTTTGCATCATATGCATTATGCGTTTGACTCTTTGGTTGTGTGTCTTTCCACACTGCTACTAATATGTGTGTGTGTGTGTGTGTGAGTGCTTTAGACACACAAATTGCATGTTTGCCCGAATCTAGTTGGCTTCACTGACTGGTTTTGGGCACTAGGCCTGATTGCCCTTCTGCAAACACCAACAAGGCCAAAATGTACACGCTCAACCTCTTGATACACACAAACACACACAAAGCTCCGGGGAACAATGTTGCCTGGTGCTTGCCAATGTTCCCCGAAACACTGTTGACACACACAGTGTTTGTGTACACATGCTGCATTTTTCCATAGGCCATCTTATCAATTTAACCAGGAGGAGAGAAATTTGCTTGACTTTTGTGCAGCAGTGTTTGTGTTTGATGAATGATTCATTTGGTGAAAAGTGTGATCAGGGCCGTGCCCGCAGTATCTATTTCAAGCGGCCGCTGACTCATCCAGGAACTGGCAGAATACCTGTAGCTCCCTATTCTCCTCTCCAGTGAACTGTACTTAGAAGTCCCATACAGCTAACTGTCTGCCGGTTTATCTGCATCTACAGGGCAGAGTCTGTTGCCGTGTGCTCCATTTATCTGTCGGTGTGTCGTTTATAACAATAGTTTACTGGACTGACTAAAAGGTTTAAACAAGGCTTGCCCTTTTAAAATGTTTTGGCACGACTTCTCTCTCTGAGGCTGCACAGTAGCTAAAGGAGAGTCATGTTTGAAGCAAAACAAGCTTTTTTTTTTCATCTCTCAAAGGTTACTTCAGATTGTTTTTACGTATGCTTCAGCTGAAATACCTATGTGGACCAAATGGATGTCATGAAATGGTGACATGTGAAAGAGTGATGTTGGAGACTGTGCAGGAGATAGAATGGAAATTCTGATCCTGTGGCATCTTCCTGATGGGTCATGCAGAGGTTTAATGTGCTTCAGAGAGGAGATGTTACAGTTATTTGGAGGAGGTAGACAGCATCTTTTTTCTTGCTTTATTTTAAGTCTTTCTCTGAATGTTTTCAATGTCAGCAGTAGAATTACTAATAGCATTTTTCTGAAGTAAAATTGTGAACACCATACAAAAACACTCTACTAAAAAAAAAAAGTACTTAGTACTTTGGTTTACCTCACATCTGTTCAAGGTAGAATATTTATATAATTCTGAATAATTAATGACAATGCACTATATTTTATTTATTATAAAACCTGTCCAATGTTCTGATCTGAGTTCAAATGTTCACAGTGACTTCATGGCTGAACCCAATTAAATACATTGGTAATTCATACAGACCCACAAGAACTTTAAAGCATAATTCTCTTATCTTAGTTTTTAATTAAAAAATTAGCAAGAATGAATGATAGTATTATATTTACAAAGATTACATGGTTGTTTGTCAGTTAATCCACAAGGAGTGACTGACATTACATTTTTACCAAAGCTTGGACCCAACTTTAAAGTTAAAACTTTGTGATTTCAGGACTGTTGCTATGATATATATATATATATATATATATATATATATATATATATATATATATATATATATATATATATATATATATATATATATATATATATATATATATATATATATATATATATATATATATATATATATATATATATATATGTATGTATATATATATACATATATATATATATATATATATATATATGTATGTATATATATATACATATATATGTATACATATATATATATATATATATATATATATACATATATATATATATATATATATACATATATATATATATATATACATATATATATACATATATACATATATATATATACATACATACATATATATATATATATATATATATATATACATATATATATATATATATATATATACATATATATATATATATATATATACATACATATATATATATACATACATACATACATATATATATATATATATATATATATATATATATATATATATATATATATGTATATATATATATATATGTATATATATATATATATATATATATATATATATATATATATATATATATATATATATATATATATATATATATATATAAAGACAGTTTAAGGGGCTTATTATAAGTTGAGAAGGGTGTAAGATTTAGTTAAGTGATGAAATCATGAAATGGTTAATTGTTCAAGTATAAAAAGATGCTTATTTGTTGTTAAAATTCATTTAAAATGTCTCAGTTTTGAACCAGAAAAAACAGATAAAAATAAGCTTTGGGTCGTAAATGCTAAAATTCTCTTATTTATAGAGGAAACAATGTTTCCACTGGATAGTGTCACGTCTAACAGCTTTTAAATCTCTCCCTGTTTCTTCTATTTCTCCCTAATTTTGCAGTCTAAATCCACCCACACTGTCATTACTTGCAAGATTAATATAGACCTGACAAGACAACATAGCCAGACCCCCTACAGAGATAGAAATTCACACACACACACAAACACATATGCATATGCACATATGCTATTGCCCTAAACCCTGTGCAGTGGTGCGCTCTAATTAACAGCCAGGGAGACCATGTAGTAGTAGCCAGTGGAGTGATAAAAAAGACCATCTGAACTCTCTCAGGAAAGGGGTGGGATCAGGGGAGGGCAAAGAGGAGCAGATGTAGGCCTAGCATATTCATCGCCTCAGGGGAGCTAGTCGCCTGACCTGCCCATCGATCTCCTTCCTCTCTTTCCTTTCTCTTCCCCTCCTGTCTCATCAGTGGTCATACCACTGTCCTCCATTCAGGTGGATCATTAGCATTGATCAGTTGGGGAGGGTGAGAAAGAAGATGAAGGGGGGGAATGAACTCCCTCCAGTCTGCTCTCTGTTTTCTGTTGTTAGAAGTTTGGTATGAGGTCTGATCGCTACAGCAAACATCCTCATCATGCAGGCTCTCCTCTAAGCTTTGATTCCCCTCATAGCTTATGTGGCGTTTCCTCTCAGCTTCCTCCTCGCAGCAGCAGCAGCACGATGTGTCTGTCTGACGAGGTGTCTCCAATGCTGATGACTCTGGAAAGAGAGAAAGACAGCGATAGATCCTGTCTCCACTCAGCCTCTCATCCCCATCACAGAGTGTGAGGGAACAGATGGTATGTGTCTGTCATGTGGTTAGATAGCAGGGAGCCCGGAGGAGGAGAAACGGTAGAGAACAAACACAGACAGTCGATGTGGCCACGGATTGTGTCTTGGACTGTGATGCCAGGCACACTTTCAGCAGTTTTTTGTTGTGCCTCACAGTAAAAAGGTTCCAGTGGGCTCGATTTGTTAGCCACATTAAAATCCAAGCTAAATAATTGTCTATTTTTTGTAGGAGTATAAAATATTTCTTGGTATTAAGGAGGTGTGTGTGTGTGTGTATATGGGAGAGAGGTGGAGTGGTTAAAAGGGCAAGGAGAGGAACAAACAGGTGGGCTGATGGATGCTTGATTACGTGTCTGGCCATCTGGACTCCTGTCACCGAGATCCTTAATCCCATTCACCAGAAAAAAGTGGATGCAAGAGTGTTTCTGTGTGTGTGTGTGTGTGTGTGTGTGTGTGTGTGTGTGTGTGTGTGTGTGTGCGTGTGTGAGATAGAAGGCAACTACTTGTCTGAAAACACCTTCGTTTAAACGTGTGGACGTGCCACAGGAAATTATTTTAAATGCTGCTGAAATCTGTGAAAATGCTAATGTGGACAGAGCTATAAGAGCAAATTTGCACACATGGATGCAACACACTCACACACGCTTATCCACTGCCCTCCAACGTAATCAGACATATCCAGACGCATCCCAGATCGGCTTCTCTAATCGTTGGTACATTTTAACAATTACTGCTAACAAGTCCTTATTACCCCCAGTGCCCTGCCCCTCCTCTTCATAGCAGCTTCTAATTGCTGCTGCTGTTTCTCAACAGCTCTCTGCATAGATATTAGACAAAAATCATTGCCAGAACCGAACATAGAGCCACGTGTTTTAAAATCTACAGTTCACCACTACAGCCGTTATACACCTGTGTTTTTTAGGTTAGTAATGCACCGTGTGTGTGTGTGTGTGTGTGTGTGTGTGTGTGTGTGTGTGTTTGTGGACATGCGTCGGCACTTAAGTAACTCCTGCTGAGTGGGCGTTATGTTTATACTCCTCTGGAAGCAGCCTGTCAAACACACACAAAAACCTAGCTGGGTTTCTTCCCGCCCGCTAGATCACCTAATGACTAGCTGCAGGAATATGCCTGAGGCTTTGATCACGACAGCTATCCTGGCTCTGCTGTCTGCAGCAGTATCTCAACTTTTCAAGGGTCTGCAGATGTTAAAGGGAGGAACAGTATCTCTCACATCACTCTGTGTGTGTACGTTAGTGAGCAAGTCTTTTTTTTTTTTTTTTTCCCACCGCAGATGAAGGAAAGTAAAGACTGAATGTACGACAGAGCTGACTGTGTTTCAGTACTGGCAAGTAAACTAGCTGTTTGTTTCCAGGGAAAAAAAAAAAAACAGGTTCACTGTCCCAAATAGGAGCAGTCTCACAGTGCACACATCTGCCCAAGCAGAGTATAAAAATACTGGATCCAGATGTGGATATTGATTGATGATTATTAAAAAAGAGTTTCAAACGCTGCATCATTTCTGTTTTTCATCATCCCTCTCTGTCTGTTTATTCTAGAGGACCTGTTGCCATTTGGCTTTCCCAGTATAGACATGGGTCCACAGCTGAAGGTGGTGGAGCGGACAAGGACAGCCACCATGCTTTGTGCTGCCAGTGGCATCCCTGACCCAGAGATCTCTTGGTTCAAGGACTTCCTTCCCGTCGAGCCCAGCACCAGCCAGGGTCGTATCAAACAGCTTCGGTCAGGTGAGAAACATGTTTTAGCTTGTCGTATTTGCCAATAAGTAAACAAACAGTGCATCCGAAAGCTGAGCTTTGCAATCAGGTAAATCCCTGTTGCTCTAAATTTGGTGATTATCATGTTTTAATTATGATTGAGGGATTACATGCCGCTCTGTGTTTATCTGTGTTTATCTGTATCCTTTGGGGGTGGAAAACCTTTTTAAAGCCAATTTCATTAAAAGGATCATTGAGCTATTCTTCAGCTAGAAAATAAAATGGTTTTATTAACATTTGGAAGAAAAGCTTAGCACTTTGAACGCAAATTTATCTCTACATTATGAGTCATTAATGAAAAAAGAAAAAGGAGCACATGCACTGCACACAAAATGCAGTTGAACTGTTGTGTGTTTAGAGTAATACCAGCATCCAAACAGACGGAGCTACGTACAAGTGAGAAAGAGTTTACTGTAATTTACTGGCAGGGAAACAGGGGGGAGATGACCAGAGGAATGATGATGGTGTGAAAGGATGGCAGGTCAGGGTTCCTGAGAGGAGCAAACAAATGACAATTAGAGAAAGGCTGAAGTGGAAACGACTGATAAACTGGCATTAGAAATGGCCAAGTGCTTTTACCACCATGTAAATCAACAATCTGGCGATGACTGACTGGAAGACGAAGCAGGTATAAAAATCTCTACTGATTACAGATGAGATGTAGGTGAAAATCCTGGTTGCCAGGGAAACAGAGCCACGCCCACAACAGCAGAGACATGGACCACGACATGAACTGAATGTATTTTAAGTGTGTTACAGTGAAAAAGTGCACAGAAATTTAAAAAAATATATATTTAGCATCCAAATAAACTCAAATCAATAGTTCTCATATCAAAAGTCAAAGCTGCAAATATGTTTCTACACAACAGACCTTTAACTGATGCTCGTCTTGACCAGAACAGAAGTAAATGAGCTCAGTGTCTTCGAACCTCCAGCTAAGAGACAGCAGAAAGTGGGGCGTTGTTTGCTCTTGTATAGAAGGGAAACGGTGAGTTTGTGTATGAATATGGTGAAATCACATCTTCTGCTTAAGACAGTTTATTCAGTGTTGCTTATGCTCTTCTGTACAGATGATACAGTGTCTCCTCGAGTAGGCAAATCATTTATTTTCACAGCCATTCTTACTCAGCCATCCTCAGGGGGAGGATGAAAGTGATGGTGAGGCGAAACAATTTTGTTGTTGCTTCATCCATTTTCTCTGTGCTCCTGCATCCTGCCAGCTCTGATATTTTCCTGCTGTCAGCCAATGTTGTTTACTGATCACTAGAAGTCCTTGTCAAGTATTTGTCTGCATCTCCATTTGCAGCGATTTCTGTTATGATGTTTGAACAAATGTATTTCACTGGAAGATTGGGGCTAAATGCATGCCTCAGGGAAGATCTTAGCGTCATCAACAAGCTGATAACTCATAGACAAGCCACATCTTTTTTTTTTTCTTACTGGGCTGCTGCTGTTATGGCCAGTAAAGGTAATATAAGACCATATTTCCTTTTGTCTAACATAATCCTGTTTGGATGCTTACCTAACATGGTATGATATAACAGAGCATAATAACATACAATATTTTATGATGCAATAGGATGTACTGTACTGTCCTCTCTAAGAAATTTGTCATAGACATATTATTGCACATGAATGCTTAGTTCTGCATAGTTCTATACTGCAGAGCTCTGTGTAAACTTTGAGTTTTGGCTGCATTTGTGCTGTAATACAACATTCAGTGGATTTCTAAGTACACTAAATGGGAAAAATATTGACATTTATTTATTTATTTTAACCACTTAGTTCAATTAAGGGTCACAGGGAAGCTGGAGCCTGTCCCAGTAATCATCAGGCGAGGGGGGTTACACCCTGGACAGGTCCATAGTGGGAATTTTATTTCACAAAAAAAGCCTAATATTTATACTGAGGATGGGTTAATTGTTCATTTTGGCTAATATAATATCAGGTCAAAGCAAAGTTTGCCTAAACTTTGACAACATCCACTTGCTGCTGTACATCAGGAGCACATCATACAGAAGCTGAAACATCACATAATTCTATTAGCTCAAGATGATGTGCAGCTGCACACGCTAGTGTTGTTTTGGGTAAATTCACAATTTTAAGGTTAAATATATGATATTTATACATTCCAGATTTTCCTCTACTGAATAAATTATTCAGTTAAAAAGCCTCCAAAAAAAGAGCAGGTAGAAAAAAGGGTCAACATTGCTCTACTGTTCCTGAGATAGAAAGATCACTAAGCTACTTACAGTACTGCAAGATAGGCTTCTGTCTCACTTTTGGACTGAAATGTAGCTGCTCAAGACTAGCGCAACACTCAGTGGCTTTCTACAGTTTAATACTGTGCCTCAAATCAGTGGATGCATTTCCAGGTTGCTAAATGCTGCTCTAAGTGCAGCTGCAGTCACAGAGGCTTGACAGCCACCACCAGCAGCTGTCACCTTCTAATTGGAAAGAAACTTTCCCCTGCACCTAATCTTAAGTATAGATTCCTCCTACAGTGGTGTAAACTGTGGAATGCCTACAGTGTAATTACCTTGTTGTGTGTTCACTGTGTATCAAAACGACTTTACTGCTCCTTGAATGAAGGTGACACATTATCAACTTTTAATTATAAAGACACACATGACTTTCAGGCCAACTGTATGTGATTTATAAATAATAACACACTCCTCAGGTATGATGTGTTTATCACATTTATTTAGGTTAGTCCTTTTCTAGGTGTGCTACCAACAATAGTAAAGTTGGATAATGAGAAAAACACAGTATAAATTTTAGCGGTAATAATATTTATCCAGTTCCAAGACATAACCTTGGTTGTCATGGTTTCAGCAACGGTGCTAGGGCCGAAAAGAAAGATAAGCAAGGTGCAGCTTTATGAGCATAAAGTAAATAGTCACAATGACCTTCCCTGTTTCCCAGAATGTATAAAACTGTCACAAAAGACTTATTTTTAATCAACAATATATCCATCAGTAACATCAGTAAGATATTTCATTTAATTTTGTATTATTAATGAAGCTTGTGTCAAACTTAATCATTCTCCTTTTGTAAGTTTTTTGTTTTATTTTATTTGTCACTATGCAGAATCAAACATACATATACTGTACACACACACACACACACACACACACACACACACACATGTATATATATATATATATATATATATATATATATATATATATATATATATATATATATATATATGTGTATACATTTCAAACTCAGGTTGTGTAATATCTACTCTGAGATGCATCTGGTCTTTTGTAAAGTGTCACATGGACAGAACAGCTATTCACGGCTGTACTATATTCGGCTACAGATCACATCAATGAAACAGCGCCAAGACAAATGGCTCAGTGAGATTCGTTGCAGGCTTTAATGGGATTTAAAATCACCAAAACATCACAAACCTGAACAACGAATGTGCTGCATAATGAGCCAAACAGCACAGTGAAATGACTTGAAGGAAATCAATTACACATAAGGTAGGTACAAAATAGCAGTGAAATGTGTCGTGGATGAAACACTCTTTCAAGTTAAGATGTTTAATGGTGCCACCTTCCAGGGGATTCGGTGGATGGCCGCCAGCTCTCGCTGGACAACGGCCAAGTGTCTGTTTTGATCCACTATCATTGTTATCTTTCTGTCCCCTCTTTTCTTTCATTGTTGGGCCTTGGAAATACTTTAATGCCTTGTACAAGTCAAGATGAAAAATGACTTAAGGAATGGCTGCACTCACATTTTATAACAGAAGACTCTTAGCCATTCTCACAGCACTTAAGTATCCATCATCTACGGGGGCTTCCTCCTGCAAGTAACTGCACGGCTGTGAATGCG
The DNA here is from genome assembly GCF_933228915.1 of Telmatherina bonti. Taxonomy (NCBI): domain Eukaryota; kingdom Metazoa; phylum Chordata; class Actinopteri; order Atheriniformes; family Telmatherinidae; genus Telmatherina; species Telmatherina bonti. The sequence goes on along the minus strand of NC_136625.1, from coordinate 25,675,468 downwards.
ATGTTTTTTTGTTTTGTTTTTTTTACATCTGATACCTGCTCACACACACCCATCCCATCCGTTCCTGGGGACAGTAACATATGGCGCAGTGTAGAGCCGAACTTTTCCTGACATCTTCATACCTCAGCCGGTAATCTATTTATTTTTCCATGCCATCTGCTTCACCAGTTTGGATGTTCGTGAGGAGATCCATGACAAGCTATCTGTCTATCCCTGACATTTTAGACTTAAAACTGTAGTGCCTACAAAGCCCTTAACAACCTCCTTAGACCAACATTTAAACAGATGGCCTGAGCTGTGGCCTCAAAAATAGCCTGCTGGATAATGGATGGTTTTGTCTTTGTTAAGAACTGTGATCCCAAACAAAGGTTATGGTGATAATTATGGTCGCTGCTTAGCTCAGGCGATGCAGAAAAAATATTTCATGTCTTTTTAAATCGGATTATCTTTGGTCTCCTTTGCTTTGTTTGTCTGGCTATTTGTTTGCTGAGAATGACGGCAACAGAGCACAAGAAAGATGGTTAGTGTTTAATAAAAATCCATAAAACGATAGAATTGTATAAACATGAGGAAGAAAAGATTGAAAATCCTCTTTATAAGAAATATTTGGAAAAGTTTGGACCGTGCTTCTGACAGAGATATATCTCCCAAGAAGTAACATCTAAATATAAATTTTTTTATTTCTTTACAGGGGACACAGAGGACAAAAATAATTTTGACATTCTTGTTTCCAGGAGTGACATCATCTTTTTATGTGATTTCAGTTTAAGTGAATCAAGTAATTAATAAGACAACTTGTATTATCTGTTTTAAATGTGTCTATTTCTCTACGGCTGTACAGTAAAGCTTCAAAGTCGGTTGAAAATGTGAATCAAAGAAACCCAATGAATGGATGAGTCTAAAGAATTGTCATTGAATGAGGTGTAAATTTACAGGGAGGCTGTGTGTCACAGTATTAGGCAAGAGTAAAAACATCTCATCATCGTCATCTCTGCCCATTCTTACTTTAGAATCATGCGGCATCAACTGTACCTCAGAAGTGGGAACTCATAACTAATATTAGTCTGTGCCAAATACAACAAATTTCATTAAGAAGTTATATTGAGAAGTTCATTTAAGAAAAAAAGAGGTTGCAAGTCTCAGTAGGAGGTTGGAAGTTTACATTTGTTATTATGTGTCTCTATCAATTTGTGAAAATGATCCACACTGTATCAAACTATGCTACCACTGACATTAAAACAACAAGCAACACAAAATAAAGAGATAGCTCTTACTCTACACTCTGGGTGATGGCAACAGTGCTCACAAAGCCTCACCACATTGTACACGTCTTTATAAATGATCTCAGCACTTTCCAAACTGATGTGCATCAACTTCCTTTCTGACTGCTTCAAACTAAGTTTCTCCAGCATTGATGCACTTCCAAAAACATCTCATAAAGATCAGACTTTGATAGATTGCTTTTCTTTGAAATAAAACTTAATTTAATTTCACCTTCTATTCATCATTTAACTCCTGACGGTCACATCCTTTTACCATCTACGAGTAATATTGGATCTTATTCCTCGATAGGTAAATGAGCAAGAGTGATCATTGTGATTCATTTGTTTTAATTACTTTCTCTAAAAATAGCATGAGTCTGTCTCGATTGATGTTAATGTTGAGTCGCCAGTCGCTAGAATCATTTCTCACCTTGTGGGGGACTGGAGTCCAGGTGAGCTCTTTGACCTAGATGTTCTGGCAGAGCTATCAGGTTAGCGGTATCTGTTTCCATCTGATTAGCTGAGTCCCAGCCCGGCAGACATAATACACCATCCATGATTTCACAGCAGCTCAGTTTACTTAAGTTACATCTCATTCTGGGTCTGTCAGCAGCTTTCAGACTCACAAACAAAGTGCTCTCTCTTTTTTCTACTTTTGCACCCTTTTTTCTTGCTTACCGAACTGTCATTATGCTGGTTCACGTCCAGCTCTCTGCCTGCTTATGTATACATTTACTGACCTTTTCATATGTTCACGACAGGTGTTCGGTGTCCAGAATATATATATATATATATATATATATATATATATATATATATATATATATATATATATATATATATATATATATATATATATATATATATACACCTACTTGTCGTTCTCCATGTATGACAATTACATGTTTTGCATAAAAGTAGATTTCATTTGGCAAATCCAAATTCATGCTTATGGCTTGGCATATGAGCTGCTTCCAGATGTCAGATGAGCTCTGCTTGCAGAAATCCACCACTCCAATTCCACTTCTCCTCCACCTTGTCTTTCCCTTATCTCTCCTCCTGCTTCCATCGCTTTCCTTAGAAGAGATTTAGCTTGTAGAGTGGATAATTTATTCCTGTTTATTTCCTAACTCTGCCCTCAACCACAGGGAAATGAGAGAAGGAAAAGATGAAAAAAGAGGGGGGGAATGAGCTGTTTTACTTTCATGTAACTGCAGAAGACAGAAGCAAATGGATGACAGCCTCAGTGAGCGGCGCCTCAGTTCACTAAACACACTCAGATGCACAAAACACATACTTGTGCGCCAGCTGAGCAATAAGTTCAGCCAACTTTCTCTCCCATAAACTTCTAAAAAGAAGGTGCCTTATATGCTTTCATTAACTGATCTGCTATTATATCTGCATGTGTTTTTGTCTAAAATGTACATACAGAAAAACTGAGAGTATCAGTGTTGCTATGAGGGGATTTCTCATGTCACTGCAAGATTTATAGTATTTATTGGTTTTTGGTCATTGAAAAATTGCCACAACCAAGAAGACATAATATTTTCACTTTATTTAATTAAAAGAATGAGTTCATGCTACAGAAAGATGATAACCCCTAGATATATAGAGTACTCTTAAAGCTCTTAAAGAAGTACAGTGATGTAATGTTGCACCTGAAGCCATTAAAGCAAGTACACATTATCTAACAAGAGCCATCTTTGCTTTCTAGTCTCTTACTAGTCACCCGACTCCTCCTTTCTAAACAGTTATTTTACCTCCTACAACACAGACTTTGCCTTTGTCTGATTTAATTTTTAATTTGGAATTATTCATAAGCAGATTTTGATGAACTAAAAGAAGTTTGCATTTATATAGTCTTCTTTCTGCAATCCCAAACCATGCAACTCCATCTCCAGTGGCCAACAGAATGAAGAGCCCGAGGAGAAGAGTTTTCACTCTCCAAGCTCTGAATTTTGATATTTTTAACACAAATAAAAATCATTCAAGTAGAGTGAAATAAACTTGTGACAGGAAGAAAAAAATAGACCCGCATTTATATGCCAGCTTTCTAACGTTAGTTCAGCTCTGCAAAGCAGGGTTTCTGAGGCATCAGGGCAACTCTTATCAGTGTACTGAGTGTGCACAAAGTCTGACTATGCACACACACACACACACACACACACACACACACACATACACACACATCTAATTGCAGAGATTACCTATAGCTTCTTTTGGTGTGTAATTAAAATACAGTAATACTCGGCATACCTTTTGTTATGTTGGCCTTTCGGCAAATGCAGGCATATAAAAAGAAAGCTGATAATGATGTATTATTCACTCTTTGTGAAAAATAATGAAAATATTTTAAAATATATTAACTTGTATTAAGTACGACATAACAATTGGTTTTAAATAAGTTAAAGATGAGAATCATATCCTACTGTAAACACACTTGGATCATGTTTTCTGTTATTTTATCAGTTTTTTGTTAAACAGACAATATTGGGTATTTAATTTTGAAACCAATATCAGCCTTATTGTGCCGATAATATTGTGCATTTATGAAAGTCATTGTTATTGGCCATGAGTCCACAGGGGTGACAATGAATTCTAATAAACTTTTGTTAAAACTCCTGAAATTTTCCATCAACATTTTCTCTTCTGAATAGATTCTTAAGGAAATATTCAACATTTTGCAAACAGACCCCTTTCCTCCACTTTCTGAGCAGATACATCAACTTGACGGATGAATTCTACATGAAAATCATACTGCATTATGCACTGGTGGAAATGATGAAGTAATAGAAATCCTACTATGTGGCAGTGTAGTAGCGGCCTGATGCCTTTGACATCTGCTGTCTTTTCACTGATATCGACATTCTGTCACTTCTTCTGCCGACGCTGGATGAAAAACAGCCACTAAATGTCTGCCTCTCCTGGAGGTATCCCTCCGCCATGCTTGTCCTGAGATTATTCTCTTCTCTACATTGATGGTATTTTTCTTTAAAACCGCTAATGCTAAAGGTGTTCTTTATATTATGTAAATGGTGATGTTTAGGGTTACAAATAAAATCTACAATCAAATAAATATATTTAAATGTTAACATTATGAACAAGCAATCATGGACATCATAAAACTCGTATTTAGTTCATTAATCAAAAATGGTGGCTCTTACAAAGAAGCAGTTTTGTATCACCATACAATGTAACATCATATTTCTATGGAATGGTATTGCTACCATTACTTTTGTAAAGGACAAATCTGAACATTTCTTTTGCTGTTGGATTGGAAAATAGTCGAGCTTAATATGTTCTGTCTCTCTGTATCTCACTGTACATCTCTTACAAGGCACATGCCTTTTATCCGTCTCACAAAGGATCTGATAAGAAAATGGAAAAAAAAAGCTAATTTAGTGTATTTGTGTTCATACACAGGCCTGTTAAACAACACACTTGTGTGTATTGTATGTTTCTTTTCCACAAAGTGTATCTATATTGTTTCCAGTTCATGCAAATGCAGCAGCTTCTGATGCGCGGTTTTGTGCTTCCTCCTCAGGCTCCATGTCAAAGTCACTTTTCGATGACATGAATGTGACAGAGCAGACTGAGGAAAGAAAAAAAAAAAACCAAAGAGAGAAAAAAAGTCTCTGCTGGTAATTCAAAAGGCTGCTAGCAAAAAGAAAGTGAGAATAGCACCTTTGATACACAAGCATACCTGATGAGTGCAGTGTGTAATTATAGCACATTTTGTGAAACGCGTTTCATCAAAGCGAGTTTTTGGGTAGGAGAAAGAAAAAAAAACAAGAAGTAAAGAGCTAAGGAGCATCACTGGGTCATTGCTTCGGGGCGACGATGCTGCCATTTTACTGCCAAGATAGTAAAAAGGCTTTCTTTATGGCAGCAGTGAGCCAGCTACAGGAGAGGAATCACCAGCTGCTGCCGAGATACACAAGTAAAAGTGTCGTCAAGTTTGCAAAAGTCACTTGTTGTTAACTTCCAGGCTTCTACAAAAATGTGTTCACCTCTGAATACATTGTTATTTTGAAGAAGAAAAGGGAAGTGAAGAAGTAAATACACAATTATTTCTTTAAGAATACAGATACCTCTGATATGCAGCCCATTCAGACAGGAACAAAGAAACTCAATTGGATCTTGAAGCAACAGGCTGGGGGATACCCCAGGGTCAAGACAAACAGCTGCAGACACACGTCTTTGGGAAAAACAGGGAACATTTCCTACAAGCACAAGTAAAAATTCTCTTGTCCTCCTGCAGGAGCGTTGCAGATTGAAAACAGCGAAGAAACAGACCAAGGGAAGTATGAGTGCGTGGCCACCAACTCTCAAGGCGTGCGCTATTCTTCTCCTGCAAACCTTTACGTGAGAGGTAGGACCTTAACACAAAACACCTGTGCACATGCGCACACATGCACAGACAAACACAAGTCACTAGAATGAAAGTGCTCTTGGTGCTAAAAAAAAAAACGAAGCTACCTCTTTTCCATGACTGTGTTCTGAAATAAGTATTACTAACCCATCCATTGTCTACAATACATGTTGACCCTGTTGTTTGATATTTTCCACAACCACCTTTAACAAATCCACTTTAAACCTTGGTGTGATCTCATGACAGTAGAGTCAAGGTGGGCACACACCTCAGTTTAAACGCATGGTAACATCACTGTTCTGTCAACTAAATTGGTTTTTCTAGTAGAGGCGAAAAAAAGAAACAAAAAAAAAAGAAAAAACTTGCTTGATTTGATCGATGATTTGAATTAATTGACTCCTGTTTGATAACTAAATCCATCTTATCTTTGGGTGGGTGTTGGTGTATCACTGGATTATGGCTGAAAGACCACACCCAATGTACAAGTTTAACAGAGAAGTGTGTGTGTGTGTGTGTGTGTGTGTGTGTGTGTGTGTGTGTGTGTGTGTGTGTGTGTGTGTGTGTGTGTGTGTGTGTGTGTGTGTGTGTGTGTGTGACTGAATGGTGCGGTGAGGCGAGTGGCTTTGCGCTGGCCGTTTTTATTCTCTCTGTGTTTCCTCGTTCTCTCTCTCCCCCCCCCCCTCACGTCATTGTGTTCTGCATCAACCCCCTTCCATCCCTCAGAGCTTCGAGAAGGTTGGTGCGCTCTTTCTTTTCTTTTGTTACTCCTTTGTTTCAGAAAGCGTCACTTATTGAAACAGAGGGAAACAAAAAAAGGAAAAAAGAAAAAAAACACTCTGGAGTAGCTTTGAAGTGAAAATATTAACAGGCTGTATCAAAAATGAAGAAAGTAAAGCTGCTACAATGACGAAGTGGCCTGCCTACGCAGCAGAGTGCATTGACTGCATTGTGAGGCCTTGTGTGCAGAACCCTTGGTATTGCCTTCACTCCCCGATCAATGTTTTCTGCATGGTATGATCTTGTTGTCATGGAGACCCAAGAATTGGAAGATTAAAAAGAGGCAATGTTTGCATGGAAGGAGTGAGAGAGAAAGAGAAAGGAGCACCGCTTGCATGACAGTTGACTGACACAGGAGCATGGCACAGTGTGTTCACGCCTATTGATATGCACAGTTTGTAATATTATTGAATTTGCTGTCTCGTCATGTCTTGCAGTCGTTTCTTCCCCCCCCCCTTTGTGTCCTTGCTCCCATGTCATCACATCTGCTCTCTTTGAGATGAAATGTTGCACTTGCAGTTCGGCTTCAGTGTTACTTTGTTCTGAGGTTTTATGTTTGCTTTGTCACAGAGGCTTCACTAACTGGGCTGAATTCATGATGTAAACTCAAGATAGCAAGAAAATAGATGTTTATACAAGGACTTTGAATAGAACCTAACTTATATAACACAACTACACAACAGTTTACAAGGTACAGGGTATTAAAAATAATGTGCATTGGGATTATATATAGAATAGAGCATGGTTATCCCACACAATGGATTATTGTGGATTATATTTTACTACTTTATTAAATAATACTTAAAATTGCACTGTGTAGAGCGCATGTGGAGGAGGGTAATGGCTAAATATCAAAACTGAGGAATGTAATTTTCACGCAAATGAAAACAAAAAGAATAGGCTTTGATTGCTGTTTACCACTTTGCATCAAATAATTCTTCTGTTTTTTAAACGGATGGCAGGTCTGAACTGCATGCAGGTCAGTTTAGCAGGAGCTTGGCTTTTTCCTGCTATCAGTACAACCCCTTTTTCATTCTATAAAAACGTACATTGCTGTAAAGCTGTGTATATTTACTTTAGCTCGAATGATGCCTTCATAGTTATACATGCCAAGCACATTAATACAATATATATGTTGGTTTTTCAACTGTGTGTTCATATTGAATCAGAGAGCCAAAGGAGATGGCATCCATGATTTCCCAAAGGAATTTGAAACCCTAATTTATCCACACAGTGTTTTTGTTTTGCCTCAGTCTTTGGTTTTCCAAAGTGCCCAGAGTCCACACTGGGATTTCTACTCAAAGAATCACGTCTGTTTTTAATGCAGGAGGATCCAAACGAAAAAAGTTGGTTTCTTTGAGCTACTCTGAAACGGTTCTGTTATGACATTTGAAATTAATCTTATCCATTCTCGTTTTTAGATATTGAGGAGATATTAATGATTGTCTGTTATTACACTACTTAATGAAAGCTGTGTCCTTGCGGTAGACAAGATGCTGCAGTGTAAATGTCAGCTATAAGGCAGAACAGAGATACAGCAGTAATCCTTCCAGCTATGCCAAGTTCTCCCCAGCTTGTAGCCTCCAGACTCCCTGCAGAGGACAGGACTAATGATGGCTCCTCTAATAAAGACTGAAGGTCCTAGCTCTTCCAGGCTGTATAGAAAAGGGAGGGAAATCAAGCCGCCCAGCTCGATTAACTTTAAGCTTGAGGCTCTCTGAGCAAATGAGCAAGTGGATTTTCCCTCGCTAAGAGCTCGGTTCGTTTTAAAGGACTCACTTGTGTCTTTTAGGAACATTCTTCCATCTTTTGACCACAATCGTTACTGATTCTTTTTGTCACTCAAAATGCTGCTTAGCTGAGTTTTTAAAAAGGAAACTCGTCTTGAGTCCTCGCTTTCATCTTGTTGATCATATTATACCCAATTAATCCATAGTACCGTGTGTTTCATGAATAATGTTTCTATTTTTGTTTTGACATAATCTATCAGTAAATCCTTATTTTTGTCATGCTGCATTGCACCTGCTGTGTCTGTCTAATGCATGGAGCTGTTTGCCTCGCTGTCTGTCGGTCTGTCTGTCTGTCTGTCTCCAGCATGCTCAGATGAGGAGATGCCTGCACAATCGTGTCTGTTTTCTAACAGATCTACCTGTTTTTGTCTCTTTGTCTCTTTCTTCTCTTCAACTTTGTATCCAATTCTGGGTGATTTGGGGATTTTTTTTTTTTTTTGGGGGGGGGGGGGGGGGCGTTCAAATGCTTTTATCCTGTTATTCATTAAATAATAGTGACATCACGGCTACTACTGATTTCCAATTTGTATTGGATTTGTATTTGTAAAGTCATGGAAAACTATTAATTTCTATCCAGTTGTCTCTAGATTCTTTGAGTAGGGGGGATGTGGCCCATGAAGATTCCATGTAATGATGTTACTCATTAAGGAGTGGAGGTTATACAGTAATTTACCAGTATTTCTTTATTCATTGGTTTATTTTCTAATACATGTTTCTCTCATATAATACTGTTTTTATTTGCAAGTCGTCAAAGATAAGCATAGACTATTACAGTTTTGCTGGTGTAGGATTTTGATTTAAGCTTTCATTTTTAGCCTTTTTAAATGGTGTAATTTCAGGGCATTTGTTGTTTTGCATAGTCTTTCTTGTTACACATAGTCATGTGACAACAAAGCACTCACTCTTTTAATTCTAAGGTTTAATGTATCAGAACTTAAAAGAAAAAACTCTGGTCCTTATCAGGGTTTGAAATTAAATAAATATAAATTCAGATAAGCATCCGCTGTCAAACACATTATATAGTCACAGATACCTTATAATCTTCTGACATGGAGATAATGGGATAACTGGTTTTGTTTTAAGCACACTATGCTTAAGTTAATGATGTTTCCCTGCATGTACACTTGGGTTGTTGTGTTTATGTCCAATTTAATTACTTGCAGTCTGAATATTGATCTGATTCAAAATACACATCAAGAAAAAAGTCCAAATGCCCTGAAGTGTACTTGCTCTGTCTGATTTATTGATGATGCATTGAGGGTTGATTTGAGGCAACCAGTTATCTATTCTACATATAGTATAACCACTAACTGCAGTGAGGAGTACTCAGTACAGTAAGTCATCTTTTTTTTTTTTTTTTTTTTTACCAGTACAATGTAGTCACAAAATGTAATTTTGACGGTTTTATTTTATTTAATTTCAATTTTATTTTATTTTATTTTATTTTATTTTATTTTATTTTATTTCATTTTATTTTATTTTATTTTAGTCATTTATGACATTTGAATCATTTGTGAAATTTTTTGGCATTATTTATTAAACTTATAACAGATTTTTTTTTTTTTTTTTTACTACTTTCTACAGCTAGTCTACCACAGGTTTTTTTTTGTTGTTGTTCTGTCATTGTTGTTGAAGCAGCAATAAATGTGTGTTTATCTTGTAATGATAATAAAATGATGATCTGCAGAGGAGTTTCAGTCATGTTTAGTTGGTGTTTGATATAAATCACACAGATTCTGCGGTTTAAACATGCATTGTGTCATTGCATCTTTATGTTCTACATATCAAAGATACAATAAAGAAACTGTAATCCAGACTTAAAATACACCACTGTTCCAAATGCACTGTGCTGAACCTGACTGAAATATTGCTATAGAACTTTAATAAGAGGATAGCATTAGACATTGCACCCCAGCCTGTACAAAATGCAATACTTTGAAGATGAACGTAGCAAAATTCTCCACAACAACTGATATCATCCCACATATAACAGTGATCACTGTTAGTTTTTGTCAGGTAATGACGTTGTGTAGTTGGTGCTGTTGCTGCTACATGATTAAGACCTGGTAAGGACCAGAGCATTTTATTGTGAAAAAATAGGCAACAAATAAAAACTTGAATAAAAAGAGGGTTTGCTTTCTTTTTAACTTGACTATTTAAGCTTCCTAGCATTGACTTGATTTTTTCGACAATGTTTCTGCTCTTTGTTTGCTTCCCTTTCATTCTCTCCTTTCATCCACAGACGTTTGTTCGTTCTTCTCTCTGTCTCTTTCTGTTTCCTGTGTTGTGACCCACGGGTATCCTCTTCTCTGTTCCTAGAGCGTCCGATTTCTAGTCTCTTTTTTTTGTTGTTGTTGTTGTTTGTTTCTTTCTTTCTTCTCTTACTTTTGAAGCACCTACTTTCTGAATGGGCCTGACTCTGGTATATAGCCGTGTTTTTATTAAATAGATCCATGTTTTTTCTTCTTCCTCGCTCCTCTTTTCTTCCCCCTTTTCCCTCCTTCCCCTGCAACCCTCTTCTAATCCTCTCTTTATCTCCTCTTCCCTGTCTGTTCCCCTCCTCTCCTCCCCCCCTTTTCTCTTTCTTCCTCTGCATTCTGTCTGCACCCTGATGTGTAGGAGCGACAGACACATGTACATAAGTTTATTAACTTATAAACATGCACATACTACCTCACATATCTCTCTTTTTGCTCGCACTTTCCTGTTTTGCCTCTTTCATGCTGTCTTGGTGTTCTTTACTTAATGTGTCCAATGATCACTCTGTAATTGCCACAACACCTTTTTAAATCCCTTGATCCACTTCTGTCCACATTTCCAATTCATTTGACGACACACTGTATCAGTTATGAATCCTATGTACTGTACAGTATCTTGTTGTACAATGTGGCTGTCCTTTGCTACATTGCCTGTCATTGTCTGGAAGAGACGGAGAGCTGCCTCTCCCTTGCTTTCTTTCTTTCTTTCTGTCTTTCTCTCTGTTATTCTCCTTCTATCCCCTCCATCTCTCTCCTGTGCCTCTGCTCTTGTCTCATCTCTCTCTGTCTCCCGCTCAGTCTTCAGTTCTTCGTTCTCTTCTTTGTGTTTCTTCACCATTTTATCCCTCTTGAGTCGCCCAGGCATGCAAGTGACCTATGAGTTCAGTCTCTCGATGCATCTCCCCCTAATGTGTAGCCAGCCGATCTCTGACAGATGCAGTATTGGATATAACTTGCCACTTTGCTTGTTCTTCATATGGGGACACAAATAGCAGGCAGGGCCTATTGATCGCCCCTGTGATGCATACACTCCAACTAATAAGAGCACATGCAGTGCACAAGCACCTTAAGGTACAGAAATCCTAATGAAGTAAAGTTTCTGAGTGTAGACTTTGGTAAAGTTTAGCATGCTTGTATGGAAGGGGGGAAATTAGTAACCACACATCTCAAAACAAAAACTGCATTTATAGAGTCATAGAAGATTATTTTTCTGCCTAAATTGATCCTTTAAGAAGAAGAGAAACTGACTATAGGTGTCATGTCCTGGTTGAGATGATACTCAAGAGTTTGTCACGATATTATTTTGAGTAGGCAGCTCACTGAATGGTTGAGCTCAACACAAGATTTGTGTCTTTTTGTTGAATTCATCAGTACCATAAAGTAATTGGGACTAAACTTGAAATATCCCTTTGTAATTTTCTGTAAAAACCCTGAAGTTCATTCTCCCCCTCCCTGTTACCTCTCCTCTCTTTCTTTCTCTTCCTTTATATCTCTCCTGCCCTCACTTTCTCAATCTTTCCTGCACTCTGCTTTGCTCTCTCTTTCTCCTTCTCTCCCTCTCTTTCCCCCCTCCTCCTTCTTAATCTCCAACTTTCTTCTCCTCACTCCCTTCCCCACTTTCTCCTTCTCTACCATACCCTTTTAACCCCCTGTCCCCAATCCTATCCCTTCCTGTCTACCCCGACTCTCCTCCTTTCCCAGTGCGCCGTGTGCCCCCTCGTTTCTCTATCTCCCCTTCCAACCATGAGATCATGCCAGGAGGGAGCGTCAACATCACCTGTGTGGCTGTGGGTTCACCCATGCCGTACGTCAAGTGGATGCTGGGCAGCGAGGATCTGACCCCTGAGGATGAAATGCCCATTGGTCGGAACGTGCTGGAACTCAACAGTGTCCGGGAGTCTGCAAACTACACCTGTGTGGCCATGAGTAGCCTTGGTATCATCGAGTCCGTCGCTCAGGTCTTAGTCAAGAGTAAGGGATCCACATATCTTTGGATTTACCAGGCTGCTTTGCTTGGAGAAAGTTCAACGATACACCTCTTAGACTTTCTGTCCATGTATGCATGCCAGAAGAATTAAAGTCCTTATTTACAGGATAATGTTACATATTTAAGAAATGCATTTAGACAAAAAGCATTTTAGCACCTCAAGATTTAGCAGCTCTCTAACTTGTGATTGGTCTGCTCTACAAGCCTTATTAGACCCTAAAGTTGTTTAAACTCTGCTTTAAACATTATTTTTCAGAAAGTTAAGCTACTTACAAAAAAGAAACTAGTTGGCGTTGCTATAGAAGATAACAGTGTACAGGTTGTGTATTTTGCCAGATGGATCATATAAAGACATTATGAAACTTAATATCGGCAAGGCTTACATGAGGTTCGGGCATTCTTTCCCACAAGTGTGCATATTGTTAATTCTGCAGACACTGGCTTCCACAATATCTGATCTTTAGGAATGACTATCATTGTTAAAAGTATTCACAATAATGATACTGTTACTGTATTGATGGAAACACTGAGATAAAAAGAAATAGCTTTCAGATAAATTCACCATTGTTTTTTTTTAAATATATTGCCTGTCTGAGCAAATTTATATCCAACACCACTAGTGGAGACTGAACCAGAATCCTATCTAGTAGCAATAGCAGACTTTGATTAAATTATAAAAATGATGCACACAAGACAATGCAAAATAAATGTAAAATGCAATTATGCAGTGGGATGTGAAAAGAATAAAATTATAAGATAAATAGCTTTGACAAAAACCAATAGAATGGTCATATAATCTTTTTTTTTTTTTTTTTTTATCTGCTGCCTTTTTAATCTCAGCTTTACCAAAGCCTCCTGGCACCCCTATTGTCACGGAAACCACAGCCACCAGTGTGACCATCACCTGGGACTCTGGCAATCCAGACCCCGTCTCTTATTACATCATTCAGTATCGAGCCAAAGGGCCAGACAGCAAGTACGAGACGGTGGACAGCATCACCACCACCCGCTACAGCATCGGTGGGCTGTACCCTAACACCGAGTATGAAATAAGAGTGTCGGCCTATAACAGCATCGGCCAGGGTCCCCCGTCTGCTCGTGTGGAGGCTCGCACAGGAGAGCAAGCGCCTGCAAGTCCTCCACGAAATGTCCACGCCCACGTCATTTCTGAGAACACTGTGATGGTCCGCTGGGAGGAACCAGAGGAGCCTAATGGACAGGTGGGTTTATGACTCAGGCACCTCTTTTTGGTCTTTTATCAGCTGAAGGGAATGTGTTTAGTTTCACCTGCTGGTATTCTCTCCCCTGCCATTAAACTGAAAAAAGAACTGAGTAGGGGGCTGTGGCTGCACCAAAGCCATAGTAACTCAAAAACTTTGTTGTGAAAAAAAAACCCAGCAGAATTTCCTCAGTATACAAGTTTCACTGAGACTTTGAGAATCCAACAAAAGCCAAAAGTAACAAATGCACAAAGTCTTTCACAACCTTAAAAAAAAAAAAAAAAAGCCTGAGTGGAAAGTTAAGCTTCAGCACATGTATTATTCCTGACTGCAGTTTTTATCATTTCTTTCTGGTTTCAATATGTGCTATGGTCATATAGAGAAAAGATAAAACCCTTAAATGTGTAAAATGATGCTAGAATAACTTCTGATTACTGCATTTTCCAGGCAACAGTCTTTTGCAAACCTATGTAAGATTAAAATAATAAATATTACACTTTACCATCGGGAGCTTAATTCCAGTGAGCAGGTTCATGCACTTTGCAAGGACTGCCAAAGATTTCTGTCCTGCAACTCCCTCGCTACTTTCCCCGCTCTCTAAAGAAAGAAAGGATAATTGGACTGTCCGCTCTAAGTTGAGAGCACTCCCTCTTGAGGCCCATTTCCTTTTCCAAGCCTACCTAACTGCACAGTGGATTCATAAAAGTACAAGACTGAATTGAGTGCATATGGGGATTATAGATATTAAAGAGTAATAACAGGCGAGGTGGGGGAGCTGAAGGTTTAGGGAGTTGGCATGGCAGAGGGATTATATACACTCTGACCTACCTTCTATATAGGGTGGAGAGGTGTAGTGACTACATCTTAAATACCAGAATCTGAATACATCAGAAGCTTGTGTCGAACTAGTTGTGTTACAGAGAGTCACATGTGTCACAGCACGATGAGAAAATAACTCTAACAACGACTAAAGCAACAAATCTTCTTTACCATCTGGACAAAAGTTAACTAGAAGATTACCTTGGCTGCCATAAATTCCACTTGTGTTAAAACATGGTATTATGGATTACCAGGGGGTGCTTGACCATGGGATTAGGTGGAAGACAAAATGATAAACCCAGTTCATCATGACCTAAAAAATCAGGTCCCAGTGCAGAAAATGTAATTGTACTGGGTGTCTCCTCCTCTCTGGTCCTTTTATAGGTAAAAGGGTACCGTGTGTACTACACCATGGACCCATCCCGGCCTATGAATGAGTGGCAGATCCATAATGTTCAGGACAGCGTGATCACCACCATTCAGAACCTCGTAACCTCGGAGACCTACACCATCCAAGTCCTCGCCTTCACCTCAGTAGGAGACGGCCCGTTCTCAGACCCTGTTCATGTCAAAGTCTTGCGTGGAGGTAAGTATGTGTGCATGCATAAACATTATGCTGGGTGTGATGTGCAAGAGAATATATTAATCCTGCATGCTAGTGCATAGACAACCGCTCAGTGTTGGGTTTTTTTTTAGGCAAATAAAGGTTTTTTTCAGATGCAAATGTGCAAAACCGCACAAAAGAATAATTATTTGTGCATGTTTGTGCATCTACACGATCTACTCAGTAGATTTTGCAAGTGACTTATAAAATATCGGGTTAGCACTCTGTGAAAACAGTGGAAAAGCTTGACCAGTAAGAAAAAGAGAACTACCTCTGCATGAAGACATTTTAAGAGCTAGCGCAGAACTGTGGAGATTTTCATAAAAAAAAATTTAAAAAAAGCAAACCGGGATTAACAGCCATCATACCTCTGTGCTGATCGTGTCATTTTGACAGCCGTAGCGAGGCAGCTGGTTTTATAGGATGGGAGGTACCAGTCGATGACAACTCCAAATCTGTGATGGTATTACTGGTTTACTTTTTGGGTAGCTTGGAGCTGCTGCTGCACCATCTGCCTGCATTAAGTCAAACACTTTAAAACTCTCAGAAGTTTAAAGTATTTCCAACTTAGCTGATGGTAGAGATGAAGTTGAGGTAAACACCCCACTGAGTATGTGTGTGTGCGTGTGTGTGTGTGTGTGGTTTGATGTAATTTGATTTACAGCTAAATTTGCAAAGATATTGACCAAAGTTTACCTTTTAGTCTATTTCGTTTCTTTCTTCTCTTTCTCTCTATCTCTCTCTCTCTCTCTCTCCTTCAGTTCCAGGTCAACCAGGCAAGTTTAAAGTTGGTAAAGTCACTGACACCAGCATTGAACTGACCTGGGAACCTGCATACACCAAGGAGAAAATAGTCAACTATGAGCTGCTCTACAAGCCTGTCAAGTTTGGCAGCTTGGTAAGCCATCTTTGTCTCATGTGCTGAGTGAATTAACACTACCGCGGTATAAGAGTTTTAAAGATTAACCCTGGTGTCCAGCAGCTCTGTGTCATGTGGTGACTGTATCACCTCTCTCTCCTGGGTTCCTCTTAGAACGCTTACCTTTTGACTCGTCACATTCCTCCTTGTGCCATCTCACCTCTTCATCCTCCGCTCCTCTCTCCTCTGTCTCGCAGGAGAAGCTGACCTTCGGGCCGAGGAACTCTTACACCGTGGAGGGTCTGAAAGCGAACACTGACTACTCGTTCTCCCTGGCTGCCGTCTCAAACAAAGGCATCGGAGCTTTCACTAATGAACTGGTGCAGAAGACGTCACAAGCGAGTACGTCTCAGTTCCGCTGGGTTTATACACTCTGCCTGCACACACACACTTGTATAACTCATACATTTTAATGGTGGCATTCTTTTTTTCCCTTGTCTAGAAAATATCATGCAAATATTTTGAACACACACCCTCACACATGTCATGGCATCCTCAGCTCCTGACCTGCTGAAACCTGAGAATCATCTTTGCATCTCTCCATGTGTCTCATTTTTCAACCCATCTGTCTCTCCCCTCTATCCATCCATCTACATTTGACTGTGCCTTTCTCCCCCCACTCCACCTCTCTCTCTTTCTCACACAGCCAAAACATCATGACAGATGGAGATGGAGCAGCGATTATTGTTTCAGTCCTTTAGCTCTTCTTCTTCCCCATTCTTTCACTTTTTTCTTTCTATCAGCAACTAATATCTATGAAAAAGTGAAACTGTCTTACTGGCAAGCAGCCAGTTGTGTGGAGTGCTAAACGATCATGGTCGGGCTGTTATGTTGACAAGTAAGTACCACCCAGTCTGTGTTTTATATACTCCGAACTTGGATTCTCTTCCTTGTCTCCTTTTTTTCTCAAATTTTCTGCACAAACACTGATAGCCGATAAGAGAGCCGCTGTTGTTCTCTGGCACACAAAGTCATATCTGCTCTCAGGAGGAGAAAGGAGATTGCAGAGAAAATGATGCAAGGAAAAGAATTGATAAAGTACTTTTTCAGTCGCAAACAAAGTCCTGCGGGTTATGGCTCCTCGAAAGCGGTAAGTTTTGTTTTGTCATTTGCTTTTTTCAAGTATTTACAGTCACTTAGCAGGCAACCGTTTTACTTGGTACCTTCTCACGCTTCACTCCCCTAAAAAGAAGGAAAAAAAAGTGGCGGGGGGATCAGGACTGCATGCTCGAGGAGGTGGCAAAGCAAAGGGGAGGGGTTAGGATTCAGAAAAGGGAAGGTGCCAGATAAGCAGACTATTTCATGCAGCAGAATTCATTTCCCAGGGAAGTTATGTGTGCTTTGTTATCGCCAAGCTTTGGTGCACATCTAGATTGTCCCCGGAGGCCAACAAGAACAGTGGCTGTACGGCTGAGTGAATAGATACTTGAACCTGTCAGCTATCACTATTACACTCACACACGCACACATACACACACATATATATATATATATATATATATATATATATATATATATATATATATATATATATATATATATATATATATATATATATATATATATATATATATATATATATACATATACATATACATACTCCAAAAGTGTAACCTAGATGTCTCAGATATGGGCTTAACCTTTGCGTGTGTGACATTGTATTAGGTGAGTGACACCCATGGCTTGGAAATCAGTGGTGGTGAAGGTGTGTAGTCGGAAGTGTACATGTTTCTCTTTTCGTGTTTCTTGTTCACTCAAGCCATCTTCTGATACATTCAACTCATCTTCATTCGTCTGACTTCCTTTATCTTTTTTAGTGCCTTTTTCTTTTTCTTTCTTTCTTTTTCTTTTTTTTGTAACCTGTATCCTTAATCCTGTTGGTACAGTGTGAGATCTTTTTTAGTTTGTTTTATCTTCCTGCTGTGAAGCCAAGACCTTCCCCCTTGTCAGCAGAGAAAATTCCCACACCACTCTATTATCCCGAGGACTCAAGGATTACGCCGGCACGGGAGCTGGTGTTCTGAAATGTATATATTTGTCTGTGCTTCTGGGTGGTGAGCTCTGCATCCCTCCTTTCAAAGGAAAGACAAACCTATTGTGTTTTTCATTTCTCAAAGTGGGTCCTTTTATACCACTAGCTGCAACTAGAGGATAAAATATAATCATTGGCTATCAGATGCACATTCTCTTTGCGTATAATTAAGTTGTCCACTCAGGGTCAATAGTCTTGTCTCCGGTTTATTTAATTAGGCTCTAAGCCTAACATTATACTTTTACATAATGCGGTTGCTCCCCCTTTATTGGCCGAGCCGTGTTTGCCCTCGTGTTATCTCTTTCAGTTCAGTTTACATTAGTCTTTTTTATTGTTTTCTTTTTTTTTTATCCTCATCTCCCATCCTTTTTGCTTGTAATTTCCCCTCTCTTGCTTTTTCACTCCTGTTCTCTTGGGTCTTTCCTAAACTTTTTGCCAACTTGCCCCCCTTGCCCCTTCTCCAATCAGAGCCCTCAGCTGCACCAGAGGGTGTGTCCTGCGAGAGTGCCAGCTCCACCTCGCTGAGAGTAAGTTGGAGGCCGCCTCCAGTGGAGGGCCAAAATGGCGAGTTGGCAGGTTATGAGCTGAAATACCAAAGAGTTTCTGGGGCAGGAGGTGGAGGTCAGGGCCTGGAGGTGAAAGGGCCACCTATCTCAGCCCAGCAGGGACAGACTGTTGTAGACGGGCTGGAGAAGTGGAGCTGGTACAACATCACCATGGCAGCCTCCACTGCTGAGGGGAGCGGACCCACAAGTCCAGCCGTGCATTGCAGAACAGATGAGGATGGTAAGCGCGTCTGCGGTGATCACACCTAAACGTTATAGATTACACAGCTGATTATTTACTGGTTCTGCATTTTGTCCCTGAATTAAATCTGCATCTGTATGTATCACTGTGTGTGTGATCAGTTCCGAGTGCAGCCCCTCGTCAAGTGGATGTCCAGCCTCTCAATTCCTCAGCACTTCGAGTCACGTGGCGCTCTGTGTTGCCACAGTTACAGCATGGCCAAATCCGTGGCTACCAGGTGCATTTCAGCCGTGCAGAAAGTGGGGAATCACGCACCCTACCCCAGATCAAAGACCTCTTGTTGGATGAGTCTCAGGTGACATCACGAATCCGTATTTCAAAGATTAAATGATGTTCATGTGTTCGGTTTGTAAACATTTTTGCTTTCTCATTTGCCTGTTTGACTCACTTCTTTTCTCATGTCTTGTCACCTTCTGGTTGGGTTTTGTCTGTGCGACAAGATGGAAGAGGATAATTCGACTCAGTATGTGAGTGCAGACAGCCCATCCTCTTTCCATTACAAAACAGCACACTGTTCATACATATAGCACTCAATTCATTAAAATCCTCGTTAAGTTTGACCCCCTGTAGATTTAATCACATGCTCAGTGATGTAACTTGATGATTACCGATGCATGAGAAGATGAAAAGATTTTTATTGCCTAAAATTGAGAGTGTCAGAACTTGTGCTATTATCTGTTTTCTCCCAAAGGAGCTGATTTTAGGAGGTTTGAAAGCAGAGACTTTGTACTCTATTTCGGTGGCAGCGTACACCACCAAAGGAGATGGAGCACACAGCAAAGCCAAGCTGGTTCAGACCACTGGGATTGGTGAGTATGTGTCCAGTGTGTAGCACTCCTAATTTACGCAAGGATTGATCTTACAGCGAGCTGTACTAAGAGGTAGCCGTCAATAGACAGCTGGATCAATTCTAATTCCTCTACAAGATTTGCATGATATATGGTTTTATAATGTACGTTACGACTCATTTTCTGCTGCCTACACTGTTGTTTGCAGTGCCTGGCTCCCCCTCCCTTTGGGTCCGTCCAGGATCATGTTCCTCAGTGGTGGTGAGGTGGGCTCCTCCGCTGGATTGCTCTGAGAAAGGCTCTGATAGCCGGGGGGTCCCGGTGGAAATCCAAGGCTACCGCCTACAGTTTGGCCTGAAGAACATTCCTTTAAACACCACAGTGGATTTTACACATCGTGAGAGAAATTTCACTGTCAGAAATCTCTCCCCAGGCTTCTCCTACATCTTTGTCCTCTCTGCAAAGAGTCGAGCAGGCTACGGAGATGTGGCCCAGCAGGAAATACCACTTCCCATCTTTCCACCAGTAGGATACCCAAAAATAATCGACTGGGTTAATGCCACTTGCTGCTCCCTTCAGTTTTCCTGGTTGCCCCCTGCCCCAGATGAGTGCAACAGTGTCATTACTGAGTACACTGTGTCATACAAAAAAGCTGTATCCACTAAACCGTTTGCATACCCAGGCCCTTCTGCCCTACCAGCCCCTTCTGCTCCTCCGTGGCTGATCACACTGCCGGCAAGTGAATCCAGCTACACCATCCTGGGGCTCAATCATAGCACAGCCTACGAGGTGCAGCTCAGAGCCAACAACAAGGCAGGGCCAGGGCCCTTCAGTCCTCCTTTGGTGTCACTCACGCTGGCCTTTGAAACAGGTAGGGCCGGCCTCAGGCCAGGGGAACACCTTTCAACTTCTAAGCACTGGTTCAACTTCCTCCCCTGATTGTGGAGTTCACCTGAAAACATTCAACTAAACAAAGTCTGGGCCAGTTCTTACAGGTCTGCCTTTCACCAGTGCACCTCAGAAAGATGAAGAACTGCAAAACCCAGAGGAGCATAACTACCCCCCTACCCTCCAAATCACCTCCACTCACTCACTTATACCTTCACCACCTACCCTTCACCACCAGCGGAAGCAGGTTGAGTGTTAATGGATGTTTGCTTCGAGAGCACTGCTTATCACAAACCCTCAGCTAAAAGTCAATACAGGGCTTGGATATACAGCGCCTAGCAGAGAAGGTAAGTGCTCAGTCTTGTTTGAAGTTAACTGCCACCTGGTGCTGTATCTGCAGGTAAGCTCTTTTTTTTTATCTGATAGACCTTCACTGCCACCTTTTCCAAAGGCTTTGCTGACATGCTGAAATCTGAGCAGAACAAACACGAACTTACACTCTGACAATGTGGCATGTCACATCCCTGCAGCCGATCTGTCTGTTACTCGTATTACTCTCGTATTACTCTTGCCATCCACTCTCCTCATCACCTGCCCATCATCCTAACTGTCATGTCTTTTCCCTAAGTAACTCTTCTCCACTTTTGCAGGCTTTCACATGGAAAGAAAAAGATCCAGAAATGTCAATAAAATGCTTCATCACGAGTAATTTTTTTTTTTTTTGTTGTTGTTGTTGCTGTGGTTTGTTTGTTTGCATTGCAGACGTGCCGAGGAATTTTTCTGTCAATCTGGCCACAAAGACCAGTGTTCTACTTACCTGGGAGTTTCCAGAGACCAGCAACTCCTATCGCTTTATAGTATGTAATTGCCAAAGGCTTTGTATTTGTAAGAATAACATGTAAACTTATAGAATATTTAGACTGAAGCAGTGAGAGGGTGTAAAAGTGATGATAACCTGGCTTAATGTGTCTTTCCATTTGTGCTGTTTTAACTAGAACCCACATCCATGGTTCCACAAAAAGGGATGCAACACTTTTACAGTTTACCAACTGACACATCATATCTAATTATTGTGATCTAAAAAGATAAGAAAGCTTTACACACAGTAATGTACCCTGCTATTTCTTGGCTTGCCCAGCAACTTCCTGGAGTTTCCACCGGTTGCTTGGCAACTACTCTTGGACCAAGAGATTGCTTGGCACTTAATCCCTTAGTAAAACAGTGATTAATCGTTTTCATATTTTGTTATTAGTTGTTTGTATTTTTTGGAGGATGGATATTGTCTCAAAATATGATTTTTAGAAACATAAGACAGATAGGTAAGCACTATCTAACTGCTTCCAGTGTTTGTTCCAAGACCCAGCTTTAGGTAACAGCTTCATATTCGCTACTCAGACACCAGACTGGGATCAATACTTTTCAACTCTCTCTAACCCTTCAGGTGGAGTATAACCGTCAGAAGATGGAGGTGGACGCACGCCTGAGAAAAGCAGTCATCCCCAACCTCCAGCCTGACACCAGCTATGACTTTAAAATCACTGCTCCTGAAGGCAACATGGGAGGCCTCCGTCACCGCATAACCGCCAAGACATCCCCGCTTATCTCCATCCGCCGTCCTGAGATTGACCACACCCGTGGAACTGAAAACACTGTCACTATCATCTTGCCATCTATGGAAACCCGCACTCCCGTCAAGTAAGATTAAAAGATAGAGCTTTAACTGCTTTTACAGCCTTTGAAATAGTTATCATTTCTTACATTGGCATGACGGCTATTTTACTCATCTGACTCCTTCGCTGTCATCATCTAAGTCACTGAACTCAAGTCAGATGACTGTCACATGACTGACAAAGTGCTGAACACACCACCAGAACTCCAATAAGTTGGAGACAACTAGTTGTTGGTATTTTACTGTAATAGTCCTGCTCATATGTCGTGTTTCCTCCTCCTTTGCTTCATCAGGAATGTTTATGTTGTTGTGGTTCCTTTGCGGAGAGTCCGTGGCAGCCTCAAACAGCTTAAGAGCCCAGATGAAATGGACTTAGAGGAGGTGAGAACCACAGCAACAGCAGCAGCCACTGAGGTCTGAGACTGGATGCAGAAAAGATCCATAAAAATGTGCAATTCCATGTCCAAGAACTCCTGGCAATGCGTGCCGTTTTAATTCAATATCAGTGTGAAAACGTTATCCACAGATTTTAGAACGTCTGATTTTTTTATTTTGTTTTGATGTCTTCACTCCGTCTTTAGCTGTTGAAAGACATTAGCCAAAGGCAGAGGGATTCTCGGCAACAGAAGCAGGTGGACCTGAGGCGGGCTTACATCACAGCTCGTTTCACACCTGCCACCCTGCCAGCCTTCTTCCATGTGGGGGACCAGCTGGACTACGGAGGCTTCGAGAACCGAGCTCTAGACCCAGGACAGGAGTATGTCTTCTTCATCCTGGCTGAGCTGAACTCCACAACAGGGGTACGAAAACTACTCGTTACATCTCGGTTATTTTCTGCGTTTATAAAGCCTCCATCGTTCCAAGCTGCCCACGTTTCTCCGCTGCAGACTGTCACCAGACATTGTGATCAATATGGCCGAGCTGCTAAAACAATATAGTCAAAGTGTTGTAAGCAAATCCAGTAACCCACACAAACCCTCACCAATGCTAATAAAAAGTCTATCTAATGTGGCCTTTTTGCTCTACTGATATTAAAGAACATTTAAATAAACAAGTATGTGAATTAAAATAGATTTTAGAACAAAGGAGAAGCAGTAAGATTAAGTGTCATGCTTCTTTTTCTTGCTCATAGCAGAACGATTGTAACTATTTCCAGTGTTTTACTTATTTTTATAGTCAAAAAGATTGAAGAAGAACAGTGTACAATGACCATGTTCCTTTAATATTTGTCTGCAGAAGATGTATGTGGCCAGCCCTTACACAGAATCAGTGATTGCCCCAGATTCAGACCCCCAGCCTTTTGATGCAGGTGATGGTCTGATCTGGGTGGTGGGACCTGTCCTCGCTGTGGTCTTCATCATCTGCATCGTTATTGCCATCCTGCTCTACAAAAAGTGAGTAAGCTGAACTTCATAAAAAGCTAATGCCATCTTTCCAACCATGGCAGTTCCTCACACTGTTGATCACACTGAGTAAATGCCAAACCAGATTTGATTCTTTCAGAGGACGAGACTGGATTTATTCTGTTTTTCAAAATGTCAACAACTTCTGTGAGAAGCACCCGTGTTTTTTTTTTTAACCTTCTTGTAGCCCTCTTTTCTTCATCATTAATGTACAAAATAAATTACATTTTTCTCAGACAGTATATATAAATAATGTCTGAGTTAGAGTTTGTTTTTATGCATGAATTGATAAGCTGTAGCATGTGGATGTTTCTAGCAGCAAGCAAGTGTGTTGGACTGAATCAAAAGTACCACAGCCCAGTACTGATGAGTTCTACACTGAGCACAAAACCTCCGGCGCTTTGCCTGCCTTTTTGCTTGCAGCACCTGTTTTTATTTCTTAAACCAGAAATGTTTCATATTCAGCTTTCCTCCCACAAATGTTTAAAATTCATCAAATATGTTCCAGTTTTGAAGTTTGTTCTGCCCTCAGACACCCATCAAAGAAGTCTGACCCTGCTGTAGGCCTGTGATATCTGCTGCAAGCTATCAAGCTTTTGAATACAAATGCGTAATATTGATTTTACTCTCTAACAATCTGTATGTTTCCTTCTTATTCTTCCTCTTAATCATTCCTACCCTTGTTTCACGGGGAAACAGCAAACCTGACAGGTGAGATTAAACCAGTGTCAAACTCTTTGTTCATTTTAACCCACAGCAATTACACAGTGCCAAGTTTTTGTTCAGAGAATTTGTACAAAGGTGTAAAACACCATTTCTATTAATGCACTATTTACTCGAATCAAATAGCCACCTTAATGATGTGTCAGCACTGAGTGCAGGTTTCTGTCTTTGGTTGCTTGAATGTGATCATTCCTCTTTTGTCTCAATGGTGTCGGTCCAGCAAACGCAAAGACTCTGAACCAGGAACCAAGAGCCTTTTGAGCAATGCCGAGATGATGGCCCATCACCCAACAGACCCAGTGGAGATGAGACGCATCAATTTCCAAACTCCCGGTATGAAGCATGGAGCCCCACAGGCACCAGAAGATATCCGCTTTGCATTTGCATGATAAATAGTATGTCCAAGGGCTCATCTCATTTGGAAATGAAATATTCATGCAACTAATTTTATCCTTAGTAAGATTATAGAGACAAGACTGAGAACGTTCTCCCATTTGCAGCCAGCACATACCTGCCAGCTTCCAGTCGTTTCTGAGATCAAAATGGCGGCTGCCCAGGTAGTACAGTCAGTACTTAGTCAAATCTGAGTCACAACGGTGTGACAAGATCTCATCATCTCTGTTCGCCCACATTCCACATGTCAGGCTGTAGATAGCAGGCAGAAATCTGTCTTAACACTCTTCAATGTGTAAGGCTCACATTTTCATATCAAAATGTGCGCTGTGGGTTTACAGTGATCATTTGTCAAGATGATGTAAGGGATAACGTAATAATAACACAGTAATTACATGGGTGCTGCCGCTCTCCATTTACTAATGGTGTGAGACCAAACAGCCTACAGACCAGTGGTGCTACACTTTCATTTCTTCCATTCAGTCGACAACATCCAAACTAAGACTGAAGGAATTTGGTCCGTCTTCTTGTTATGTTTGTTGTTACTGCTTACAGAAGTGTGTCTGTTGAAAAGGTGGCAGCATGTGTCACCATGGAGAAAGGTTACCTGCCAGGATACAAAAAGGTCAAACAAGACACATTTCTGTTTAATCAATAGGTAAAAGCCTCAAGTTTTCTATTTTTGCATGTTGTAGGGAAGCAAAAGCACTCACAGACTTCTGCGCCTCAGCTCCTCTCGTTCATCATAAGAAATTTTTTCTTCTTGGGTGGCAGCGACCTTGAAACTCCCTCCTCGCCTACTTTTTTTCCCCTGGAGATTTGTGCTTCAGTGATGCCCTGCATCATTGAATTTATGGTTCCAACAAGACCAGATGAGGCCAACTGAGGTTGTTTTGGTTGCGATGAGAGCATTTTGTTCAGGTTACCTGTAGATACTGCAGTGCTAAGCTGTGAAGGGAAATAAGCAGGAATTTATTCTTTTGTTGCACAAACATGCTATTTAAAGTATTTAAATATGTATTTCATTTCAAGGAAAAACAATGACAACACAGTCTGCCTGTTTTTTGTATGTTAAGGATGGTTTTTACTTTAAACAAAGAAATGTCACCTTGGTTCACTGCTGAAATCACCTGCTTTGCAATGCAGGGTAGATTTCTCCAGCATCACTAGTTCCAGCTGTGAAGAGAAATCACTATAGGAGCCATAGGAGTCTTATGTGTGTGTATGTATGTGTGTGCAACACTCCTAATTAGTCTTCAGTCTATGCTTGTTTTCACCAAGTCACCGCTCCTCTGATCATGAAGAAAGCAATTTATCAAAGGAAAATCATTTACAAACAAACCAGACTCTCTTCACTTTGTCCCCACACATGGATCAAAATTGATTTTCTGCTTCAGCGAGTTCCTTAAATATGTGATGGCATCTGATTGTGTAATTATCTTCCCATATTTGCATAAACGCAATGTGGACCTGTGATAATTTAGGTAGTTTGGCGGACAGTTCCCTGACCTCTGACCCTTATGGTGTTGTAGGAATGATGAGCCACCCTCCCATCCCCATCAGTGAGCTGGCTGAGCACATAGAGCTCCTGAAAGCTAACGACAACTTGAGACTCTCCCAAGAGTACGAGGTGAGTAATGCATCACCATTTCATATGCAGCCATAAATAGATAACAACGTTATTGTTTAGAGATGTTTAAACCTGTTAATCCTTTGCCTCATAAAACAAATGGTATTTAATCTTTGTTTATCCATGTGCTGATTTTATGCTCATGATTTATTCAACCATGCAATTTATTCCTGCATCTTGTCGACATAATGTACTTTTCCCTTTCCATTAAATTAAAATGTGCAGCTTAATATGCCACTACACATTTTAAATGAGTGCATCTGCTGCTTCTTTCCAGTCAATCGACCCTGGTCAGCAATTCACCTGGGAGCACTCCAACCTGGAGGTCAACAAGCCCAAAAACCGTTATGCTAATGTCATAGCATACGACCACACCAGAGTCATCCTGGCTCCAATAGAAGGTGAGTATTGGCTGCAGCTTTCTATCAAACTAAGGAAGATGTTTCTGTTGGGAGAGTTTGAGCATGTTGGAGTTCAGCAGGTGAACACAAAGAGGTGTGGTGGGAGGGGCGGGCAAGCCGCGTGATGGATGAAATCTGAAATTGCAAACAGTGCTGAAGACCTGCTCTGTGCAGTGGAATGAGACTGACAAACAGCGCAAGTGCATTCAAGTGCAGCCAGCACTCCTCCGGAACAAGAAGGAGGGAGGATGGATGTGATCTGCAGCTCATGAATTTACACCAGCAGAGTTCTGTTTGTTTGTTGTCTCATTGTGGAAACGGCTGCTGCTTGAGACGCACATTTTGTTAGATTGTTTGATGTCATACATGGAGTTTAATTTGTTATGTCAGTTATGCAAAAGGCAGTTTAACAAGAGCTTCATGAGTGTCTTTATTTGTAGGGATCCTGGGAAGCGATTATGTCAACGCCAACTACATTGATGGCTACAGGAAGCAGAATGCCTACATCGCTACTCAGGGGCCACTGGCGGAGACATTTGGGGATTTCTGGAGGATGGTGTGGGAACAGCGGACTGCCTCGGTTGTCATGATGACACGCCTGGAGGAAAAGTCCCGAGTAAGATAGCAGGCCCTCACCCACTGACCCAAATCCGTAGTATTTATATTCTCAAGGAATGTTAGAGACCGTCAGCTGTTTGCAATTTCATGACATATGAATTTGATGCAGTTGAACAAGAAGCTTTCAATCTTAAAGATAGAGATAACTTTTCATTTTCCTCACAGATTAAGTGTGATCAGTACTGGCCGAGTCGCGGCACAGAGACATACGGGATGATCCAAGTTACACTGCTGGACACAATGGAGCTTGCCACTTTCTGCGTTCGCACCTTCTCCCTGCACAAGGTGAATTACTTTGCTCTCTTCAAGTCCCCTGTTCCACATCTAGCCACCCTTTAATCACCACTTTACCATTACCTCTATTAAGCTTATTGCCACTAAAAACTCTTCTGATCCCTTAAGCTTCCAGTTTGAACCATGGTGCAACTGAAGTAATCACGAGTTCCTGCCCACCACAGAGTGAAGGGTGTATGTGGACACATGGAGGGTTTAGATTAGTCTGGACGTCATGGAGTGTTCAAACCAGGCCATCGTCCCTGTGTCAGATGCTGAGATGTGAGCACTGCTGGAAGCAGAGCAGTTTTCTTCAAGCACGGGGCTAATCTAGGACCGTCAGGCTGACATGTCTCTGTGGCCTACTTACAAGCACAGAAACTAGGCCAGCTGTAGCTTCCATGCTGCACTGCTTCCCTATATATATATACATATATCAAATTAAAAGAGAGGTTAAACAAGTAAAAGTGCTGCAGTCAAAATATTTGTAAATGTGTTCCATACTCGACGTGAAGTTGGAGCCATACATATTTACACGGTAAACAGGACTTATTTTTCACTGTTTGCCATGTCGTTGCACGAGCCTTTACAACATTTCTTTCCTGTGAAACCAAACCTGAATAAGAACAGAGTGAAAATTAATCAGCCTCTTTTTAATCAATACTTGTAAGTCCGCACAGTTATGTGTGAGTGGTAGTAAAGCCAACTTTTCCACCTGTGTCTTATGACAGAGTGGAAGCAGCGAGAGGAGGGAGGTGCGTCAGTTCCAGTTCACGGCTTGGCCTGATCACGGTGTGCCAGAGTATCCCACTCCCTTCCTCAACTTCCTCCGCAGGGTGAAAGCCTGCAACCCTCCTGACGCCGGACCCATTATTGCTCACTGCAGGTATGCACAAACTTAAGTTTGTTTTTGTTGCAGAGTTAAATCAGTACATCAGTGCACCTTTCTAGCAGTTGACACGATATATTTGCAATCCTGTCAATGCAAATGTACCAAATTGTGGCACCTCTAAAGCTAACACTTTCTGCCTGTTTGAGTAACAAAAGTACCAGAATATATAAAAGAAACATCAGGGTTTTATGGGGGGGGTCATACTTGGGACAGTGTGTTGGTTTGTATAGAATATGAAATGCACATATTTCTCCCCTTCTATCAGTGCTGGCGTCGGTCGCACTGGCTGCTTTATCGTCATTGATGCCATGCTGGAGCGCATTCGACATGAGCGCACGGTGGACATCTATGGTCACGTGACCCTAATGCGCTCACAGAGGAACTACATGGTGCAAACAGAGGATCAATATAGCTTCATTCATGAAGCCCTGCTGGAGGCTGTGGCCTGCGGGAACACTGAAGTGGCCGCCCGAAGTCTGTACTCCTACATGCAGAAGCTGTCCAAGGTGGAGCCTGGAGAACATGTCACCGGCATGGAGCTGGAGTTTAAGGTGGGGAGGGAGCCAGGAAATGCTTCATGTGGTGCTCTCTAAATCAGCAAATGCAGTGGCGTGCAAAATAAAATACTAATTGGAAACATAAACTTTAAATAAAAAGGAAAAATTGCAACAAGCTGCTAAAAGATGGATGTGTCGGTATTGTTAGCAGTTTAATTAGTTGTTCTTTGCCTCTTAATTTGTCCTTTTTATGTATGTTTTAGTAGAATTAAAGAGGTTACATGACCCAGGGCAAAAAATGGAAAGATTATCAAAGCTGAAACAACTGGCCAGATGAAGAGAAACTTTCGGAAAAAATTACATTTTGAGTTTTTTGTCTAAGCAGGAAATTTCCTCTGAAGCAGCTTTTTTGTGCATTATTCCTGTCTGTACTGTCTGTTTACTTCTTATTCATAGCCTGATTTATGACAATTTATTCCTGAAATGATCCAGACATGGGTTTCTTTTCTTGCTCCTGACTATATTATTTGATTTATAGTGTGTAATGAAAAACATATATCTAAACTCCCTTTTGCAAGATCAAAAATGAAAGCTGAATTTTGAACCAAGTATTTTTCCAACATTATGTATAAATAACAGACAATCATTCACTAATTTAAGTATATTAAAATAATTACTCTCATAGAAAATATTTTTTCCTTCTTTTGACTTCTTCATCTCAGTCCACAATCTCAGTATTTCAAATGAATAAATAAGCCAAATAATCCTAAATTATCTTCAATCATGATTTAATAAACTTCTTTCATTTGCAAAATAATCACATTTTAAAAATAGCAAAGATGATCCTATATGTTTTTTCTCTCTCTCTCCCTCTCTCTCTCTCTCTCATTTAGCGCCTGGCTAACACAAAAGCCCACACGTCCCGGTTTGTCACAGCCAACCTCCCCTGCAACAAATTCAAGAACCGACTGGTGAACATCATGCCCTACGAAACCACTCGTGTATGCCTGCAGCCTATCAGAGGCCTGGAGGGCTCCGACTACATCAACGCCAGTTACATAGATGGCTACAGGTATGTTTCTCCCATCCGAACACTAATCTAACCTGACCCTCCTGTCCTCCTATCATGGCTTGATAAGTGAATGGATTGGAGAGCTTTTCACTGCAGCGCTCTCATCTGTCATGTCCTGTCAGATCTGTCATTACTGTGCACGTACTTCCATTATTTGTCTCACTGCATGGCACTCGTCTCACTCGCTGTAAGCGGGACGGACACTGAAGACGTTCTGATGACTCAAACTTTCAGGGAGGTTTTACATGCATGTTTTGACTGGTTTTTTTTTTGTTTGTTTTTTTTGTCTTCTTGCCTGAACAATGACCCCATTTTCAGTGTGATGCTTGGCAGATGAAGAAACAAGAAGCATAAAAGGAGGAGGTGGCTGCATAATAAGTGTGTGTTTCTATGTGTAGGCAGCAAAAAGGCTACATCGCCACCCAAGGTCCACTGGCTGAGACTACAGAGGACTTCTGGAGGATGCTGTGGGAACACAACTCCACTATAGTGGTCATGCTGACTAAGCTGAGAGAAATGGGCCGGGTATAGACATTATATATTTATATGTGCACTTTGCACATAACAGCTCTTGTAATATTTCAGGTTTATGTGCAAATCTCTTCAATGCTGTTTTGTGTTCTGTTTTGTCAGGAGAAGTGTCACCAGTACTGGCCTGCCGAGCGTTCTGCCAGGTACCAGTACTTTGTGGTGGACCCAATGGCGGAGTACAACATGCCTCAGTACATCCTACGAGAGTTCAAAGTTACAGATGCGAGGGTAGGTCCATGCCACCTGTTAGTCTGAAACACTTGTCCTCTTCTAGGTATCACCCGGACTGTGTCGCATCACACTGCTTGACTTTTCGGCTCCGTTTCTTCTGTGTCGTTAGAGAGCAGTGACGCAGAGCATGTCTTATCGACCTGTAGTATGTGTTGGTTTGTGAGTGTTTTGTATGCGAATACGTATTACACGACAGGTTCGTGCTATTGACAAGATGCTGTTGGCTGCTCATTCAACCATGCTGTCTCCAGATTACCTTGACAGCATTTGTGTGTGTGTGTGTGTGTGTGTTTGTGAGAAGCCTGTGTGTACATTTGCCCATGCACACATGTGCCAGTCATAGATAACTGTAGTTAAGCCTGTCCTGAAGTGACGCCACATCGACAGAGGCTGTATTGATCTCCATTAAAGGGAAGTCAGAAAGGCTCAGCAGAAGAGAAAAGATGTAATTGCTTACTGAGCAGCTGGCAGTAGCAGACGTACTGACGTTACAGCTTTAAGTTAACCACAGCCACTGATCCAGGCTCAGATAACAGCAATCATTAGAAGAAAAAAAAAGGGGATATTGCCTGGCGGTGGCTCTCTCTTCAGTCAATACAGCAGGAAGAAACTCTGTAAATAGTCATTTTGAAATATTCACCTCACTTAAACATTAACCACAAATTTTCAATATAAGCATTGTGTGCTGAAAAGACATCAGACACACTTTAAAATCAACTTGGCAGGTAGGTTTTACTCAGACATTTTAGATTGCTTGTGTCTTACCAAATCCTCCCTTCCTCCCTCAGGATGGCCAGTCAAGAACAGTGCGCCAGTTCCAGTTCACTGATTGGCCAGAACAAGGCGTGCCCAAGTCCGGGGAGGGCTTCATCGACTTCATTGGCCAAGTGCACAAAACCAAGGAACAGTTTGGCCAGGACGGACCGATCGCCGTTCACTGCAGGTGATTAGTTGCTTCAGTACCTGCAGCTCATGACAGAAGTATTCACTGCTAAGTAAAATGTAATGCGATTGGTTTCATCGTTGAGTCAGTGTGTTACACACTGAAACGTGACATTGCAAATTTTACTGAGACATTTCCTTCATGTGCTGTAGTGCTGGCGTGGGGCGGACCGGTGTCTTCATTACTCTAAGTATTGTCCTGGAGAGGATGCGTTACGAAGGGGCAGTGGACATCTTCCAAACTGTCAAAATGCTGCGTACACAGAGACCCGCCATGGTGCAGACTGAGGTAAACATGCACTCATTCAGACAGGTAGACACATGATACAGCCAAGACTTTTTAAAGGAAAACTTGCTTACTGTATATTTACATATTTTCTGTTCATTGTGCACATTCCCAGTTTTTCTAATGACCTGTAGCACTCCCATTAAAGTTACACTGTTTGTTTTTAAAGTGAACTTTTCCATATCTGCTGAAATAAAAGCAAACAGGTACCTGTTGATGACAAGTTTGCATCTTTTTTTCATTTTCTTGCTTTTTTTCTTTTTCTCTCTTACTTAGGATGAGTATCAGTTCTGCTATCAGGCTGCTCTTGAATACCTGGGTAGCTTTGACCACTATGCAACGTAAGAAAAGTGACTACCATTCATCCATCATTCTCCTTTGAGGTCCACAAAACAATCCAACAAGTGAGAGAAGAGACGGGCGGTTTGAAACAACGTGAACATTGAACTGTTTTTTGGAGGCAAGATTTCAAGACCAATTCTTCACCAATGAACGACAAAAACAGCAACAAGAAATCTTCAACAGCACACGCGCTCATCAGTGGTTTTCCTGATGGCTGTGGTGACAAATCCATGTGTAATCCATATACTTACCTCAGTGTTCCAGTGTGAAGGACGTATAATACATGTGTGTTGTGGTCAGCTATCTCCAATATGAACCAGTGAAATACAAATAGCTTCTGAACAGGAGTTATGGTACCCTATGTGTATAAAATACTAAAAGATTTTAAAAAAACACACACACACACACAAAGAGCCTGGATATTTGCTGCACCCTAAATGGGCTTTTTATCCTCAACTTTGTATCTATTGGTTAGATGTTCTAAAGGAGTTACAAAGTGAACATTTCTATGTGTGTGAGAGTATATTTCGAAGTCGTCTACTGCCACCAAAGGTAGTTCTGACTACAGTCTGAAGCAGATGTCTTGGTTATGCATCAGCAGAAGCCTACAGTATGAACTCACCACCCTGAGGACATTTGGAGAAGCATGTGGACTCTCATTTACTCGATGCGCAGTGCCAAGAGAAACCATGCAGCACGAAGAAGAACTGTGGCCTATAAGGAGAAATGCCTCCTTTTTGTCATCCAGCAAAACATGAATAGTCAGACAGTTCTGGAAATAAAATGGTCAAGCATCAGTTCACGCATTCCCCTCCCAAATTGTGTCCTCACTGAATACCAGCTGGCCTAAGAACAACTAGAGCCTGTAACTGGGCTAAGATTTATAGTCCAGTGCAATCTTCGTTGAATAGAGCTTGCTTGCTAATGACTGTAGCCCGTGTTCATCCTCCAGCTCAGCTCCTCTTGATGTCAGTCCCATTTTGTCAGTTCAGCAATGGCCTATTGAAAGAGATGCTAATGAAAGAACTGAGCTCCAGCCAGTTTATTTCTCTCTCTGTTCTCAGCGCATTACTGCAGTTTTTTGTGTGTTGTTGATGCATTTCTTTGCCTTATGGTAATGTTTTTTTTGTCTTTTAACATGCTGCTTGACTCTCATGCATTTTGTGCTTAAGCGTTCATGGTCGTACATTATCTTCACTTGAGAACAAAGTTGTCTCATGTTCATCTTGCTCCTCTGAAGCTTCCCTACTTGAATTGTACCACTTTACCAGTGGCATCCATCTATTTTTTACTACTTAAGGCTCCTGGCAATGAAAGCTAATGAGAGAAATTCTGAAAAATTTTCAGAACATGTGGTGAGTCGCTTACTTTCAGAAGTCCTCTCCTCGTTCCAAACTTAGAAACCCCGTAGAACTTTCTCTTTTCCCAAAAAAAATTCTCTGTAAAAAAGCTCCCAACTTTATCGACCAACGTGTTACCCTCCGTCTAATCCCAGTACAACTGAACAAAACCCTGATATAACTGTGTATGTTTCTTGATTTGACAAACGATCAGAATTGGTCCAGTGTGGTGATTAAAGAGCACAGCGATGTCCTTGTGTATCAGACATCTTTGGGCAAACTCACCAATTTTGTACATACAGTCTTATCATTGGAGTCCTATACAGTACAGTTACATATGTCTGAGCACAAGATATAACGTGGGATTGGATGTGACGTAGTACTTATTGTCGCAAAAAAAAAAAAAAAGCCTTATAGTTATCATTCACTTTGTCATATTTATTTCATATGATTTTTAAAGATATTTATTATTCTATTTTGTTAATTATGTTTTTTATTTATTTGGGATTTCTAACAATTATAAACAATAAGATGTTGTAACTTGTTTCTTTGGCGAGCCAATGTTGAAGTATGATATTGTCACTGTTTGTTTGTTTTATTTTTATTTTTATTTTTTTTTCCGTTTTTATTAATGGTCAGTTTTGGTGCTTTTTTATTTGCTTTGTTATGATATGCCCTCTGTGTAGGGTGCTATTTGATACTGATTACTGATGTCTGACTAGTTAGCTAGAGATGTACATTAGAGGCAGAACTAGTTTAAGTTTACAGTGATGACCTTTGATTGCCCTCCCCCCTATCAGCCTAAATAGCTACGACAGCGGTGGGATCACAGCAGCTGAGGCACGTTCCAACCCTCAGTGACGGGTTTAAGGGCATCAGAGTAGATATATAGAGCCGGCTTATCAGGGAAAACATCCTGACCAGCTGTTGATGTTTAGTTTGCTTGAAAGCATATGGTAGCAAGCGTATTTTTGACAAAGAATGGATAAGAATTGCCTAGCTATACACTTTACACACCCTCAAAAGTTATTATTTAAATCTGAAATTATTCTCATATGAACTCTATGTGTGGTCCACAAGTCTTGACAATGTTTGACATATATGAAATATGTTATTCCTTCGATTTCTAATGATTATTGTGTCAAGAGAAATATAAAAGGCATACATGAAACATAAAATGAAATGTGTTGAGGGCCAGCTCTGATGATGCCATCCCCCTCACTTATGTACTTGTTCTTTCCTTTCAAACCATAGATGTAGATATTGTATCTTGACTTTGTATTAAAAGCAGGATGATTGGATATACAGCACACCCAGCTGCTTGATGCCTGTGGCTTTCTGTTCTTATGTGTCGTTAATTTCCTTTCCTCTAGATGGCGCCAAAATCAAAAGGAACTAAAAGTCACTTTCTCGCGAGTAAAGCAAGCACCCTAAATAATTGGAATTGAAAGCTTTCATTCATCTTTTTTTTTTTTTTTTTTTTTTTTTTTTTTGGTCAAAACCTCCATAATATATTATACAGCTCATTTTCATTTGGGGCTCCTAAAATAAGATAAGACCTTATTAGTACCTGTACTTTTTCGTATTGCTTTTCAGGCAACTCTTACTGTGTTCAGGTAATAAGGAATGAAAGGGTAGAAATGGACGTTGATACAGGGACTTTTGATGGGGGGGGACCAGGAATGGGTGCAGAACAAAGTGGCAAAAGGGTAAAAAATGAGCTCCTCAATAAACGGTTCTACCAAAGTAGTTTTAATCTCTGAAACATAGACCTATGTTGTGTAACTTTAATAACTGTTGCCCATGAAAAAGAAATAGCTTACAGTCAAATCAAAAGTTTTATCAGTGAGAGCTCAACATTATTGGCCAATGAACTTGGTAGTTGTCACATTGGGAGGTTTAATGACTTTTGCATGCAATTAATAAAATGTAAACCACCAATCAGTAGGCAAGCTGATGCTGAATGCATGGTGCATTATTGTCAAGAACATGGTAGAGGAGCTGATTTTAAAAGCACTTAAATCGAGAATAGTTTTCATGTCTATTTTTAAATATTAAATAATTACTGTAATCTTGGGGCAGATTTGTGGTGGGAATGGCTTAGGCTGGAGGCATCTTTTGGTTCTTCTATCAAGAATTTCTGGATTTTTTCCTATTTCTTAAGGGTGTCAGACTCAGTTCATTCATACACACAGTGCACCATGCTGAGATATGTCCCATTTTCAGCTAACAACTCCTTGGGAATCACCTTGTTGGTGCAAAAATACTTTTTTTATGTCTGTCAAAGCAATATTTTTTGGCTCTTTCCATCTAAGGATTGTGTTTAAAGTGTGTGAAAAAGCAAGAAATGTTTAAAGAAAACCTTTAAAAGGATTAAAAGCTTGGAGAACTATTTCACTAAACCTATTTAAACAGTTTCAAGAAAGTGTATCTCCTTGGACAGATGGTTGAAGACATCTGTAAAGTACAGTGAACATAAGTCACAGGTTTGTGAGAGTGTTATGAACCATAGCTTGAACACCTTGTCTGAGCTCAGCAGAACCCCACACACACTTTACTTTTTATTCATACAGAATTTTGCCATGGTAAAGTTCACACATAGCAATGTTATCTTCATGGTGTCCCAGTCTGATAAACAATGAATCACATGGTGATAATTATCAGTCTGAACTCAGCATTCTTTATCTTACTTCATCCTCAAAATCTCTCAGAGAAAGAGCAGCTCATGACATTTTAATGAAACATCAGGAAACCTCTAGAAGGAGAATGGCTCCCACCTCGTGACTCAGTCAAACTCTTGGATGATAACCAGAAAAGTGTTTTTGCAGAACAGTTTGCTATCACAGTGAGATCTGAATTAGACGATTCAAAATGAAATTTTTTGCAGCTTCACGATTTTACTGAAAGCAAAAACTTTTTGTGACGTTTGCAGTGAAGTGTAGCCACCAAATTATTATCAGTTCAACTCTGAATCCAAGTGAAAGCCAAATGTGACGAAATTACCTCCTAAAATATCAAAACAAGAAAATGTGTTGAATTGCATACAACCCAAAACATAACATTATAATGGAGATATAAACAGAAGATGGGAGGAATGTAATGCTCTGCGCATCAAAGAACAGAAAACTGATGTTTATTTGAACACTTCATTAGTATCAACCTGCTGTGTTTACTTTGCAAAATGTGTTCAGACAGGCCTGGTAAGTTTACACCACCAGCTGAAGTTAAAACACTATTTATTAGGAAACCAACCTCATTCATCAACTCAGCATGAGCTTTAGTTTCCATTTAAATAATGGTTATGTTATCCATTAAACTCACCAGGTGACAATCATACAATGCACAGAGACACCAGTCACAACACAGTACTCCATTTAATCGCCCTCACTGAAGTGTGTGTGGGTTGGACTGTGTGTTATGTAATTATTTCCATAAAAACCCTTCAATGTGCTTACATTTATTTTGGTCCAGACTATATATGCCGGAAATTACTTTGACAATATATTCTAAATAGGAAATTACTGAGATAAGTAAACACAGCAGTGGTGGAAGATATGAAAATCTTTACATCCATAACTAACAGTCTGTTTCATATCTGCATACAATTTTGATTGAAATAATAAAATATTGATTGTTTCTTTCCTCAAAACCCTGTCTTGTCCGATCACTTCTTATTAACCTTTGAATTCACTTTATTTGATTACTCACTGACCAAAAATAAATTCTACTATAGTAGATGTTTATCAGACAATAATATTACAAAATTTAAACAATCAATTGAATCAATTTTTTCACATCTACCATGTGTTAGCATGACTGAGAGTCCCCCTTTAAGCCTTACTCCTGCTCAGATTGATCAACATGCTGATACTATAACAGCTTCAATGCGTACAACCTTGGATAATGTTGCTCCCCTAAAGAAGAAGAAATTAGGTAAGATTATGAAGGCTCCCTGGTTTAAATCCCAGCTTCGAGCTCTAAAACAGGCATCAAGGCGTTTGGAAAACAGATGGCGTTCATCAGGACTAGAGGAGTCTCACTTAACCTGGAAAGAAAGTTTAAGCGTATACAAAAAAGCCTTACGTATGGCAAGAACAGCTTATTATTCATCATTGATAGAGGAAAACAAAAACAACCCTCGGTTTCTTTTCAGCACTGTAGCTAGGCTTACTAGGAGCCGGAGCGCTGTGGAGCCATGTATTCCTTTCTCACTTAGCTGTGATGATTTCATGTATTTTTTCAGGAATAAAATTGACACTATTAGAGATCAAATTGACAATACTCTTCCTTCTACCTATAATGTTGAGCCTGTTTTGGTCTCCGAAGCATCCTTAGAACCAGGATCTGACTTGTGTCTAAATAGTTTCTGTCCTGTCCAACCCTCTGAATTAACTAAAATAATAGCTTCATCTAAACCATCCACCTGTATCTTAGACCCTCTCCCAACGAGCCTCTTTAAGGACATTTTCCCTTTAATTAATACATCACTACTAAGTCTTATCAATATGTCTTTAGTGACAGGATATGTACCACAATCATTTAAAACTGCTGTAATCAAGCCTTTACTTAAAAGGCAATCTCTGGATCCAGAGGTGATAGCAAATTATAGACCTATATCTAACCTCCCGTTTATGTCCAAAATTCTGGAGAAAATAGTTTCCGCTCAGCTACATGCCCACCTGAGCAGAAACAATTTATGCGAGGAGTTTCAGTCAGGATTTAGAGCTCATCATAGCACTGAGACGGCATTGGTGAAAGTTACTAATGACCTTCTTATGGCCTCAGACAAAGGACTTGTGTCCGTACTTATCTTGCTTGATCTTAGTGCTGCATTTGATACAGTCGATCATAACATTCTGTTACAAAGACTAGAACAGGTGATTGGAATTACAGGTACAGCGTTAAGCTGGTTTAAATCATATTTATCTGATAGACTTCAGTTTGTTCATGTAAATGACAAGTCCTCCTCCCAAACTACAGTAAGTCATGGAGTTCCTCAAGGTTCTGTACTTGGACCAATACTCTTCACACTATATATGCTCCCTTTAGGCAAAATTATTAGACAGCATGGAATAAACTTTCATTGTTATGCAGATGATACTCAACTATACTTATCCTTTAAACCAGATGAAACAAATCAGCCCAATAGGCTACAAAATTGTCTCATAGACATAAAGACTTGGATGTCTAGAAATTTTCTCCTCTTAAACTCAGATAAGACTGAAGTAATTCTCGTTGGATCTGAAAAACTCAGAGCTAAATTTTCCGGTTTTGTAATGAACCTGGATGGCATTACTTTAGCTTCCAGTGCTACAGTGAGAAACCTTGGAGTAATATTTGACCCTGACCTGTCCTTTGGCCCACATATTAAGCAGGTTACTAAAACAGCCTTCTTTCATTTACGTAATATAGCCAAAATTAGGGACATTCTGTCTCGGAGTGATGCAGAAAAACTGGTTCACGCTTTTGTTACTTCGAGACTAGATTACTGTAACTCTCTATTACTGGGCTGTCCTAAATATGCCCTGAAAAGCCTTCAGCTGATCCAGAATTCTGCAGCCAGAGTCCTGACCAGAACCAGCATGAGAGATCATATTTCTCCAGTTTTAGCCTCTCTTCATTGGCTGCCTGTTGAATCTAGAATAGAATTTAAAATCCTTCTCCTTACATATAAAGCCCTCCACAACCAGGCACCACTATATATCAAAGACCTCATTGTTCCTTATATACCAAGTAGAGTACTTCGTTCGCAGACTGCAGGCTTACTTGTGGTTCCTAGAGTCTCAAAGAGCCGAGCAGGAGGCAGAGCCTTTGGTTATCAGGCCCCTCTCTTATGGAATAAGCTCCCAGTTAGTGTTAGGGAAGCAGACACCCTCCCCACCTTTAAGACTAGGCTGAAGACTTATCTTTTTGATAAGTCCTATAGCTAGGGATGGTTAGCATCCCTTAGTTATGCTGCTATAGGTTTAGACTGCTGAGGGACATTTCCTGATACACTGAGCTTCTTTCTTTTTCTCTTTATCTCTTTCTTTTACCACCCCCCCCCCCCCCCCCCCCCCCCCATAACAGTGTTGCATCATTAACATGTATGTCTCCTGTCTCAGCAGGTCTCCCTGGCCGGGAGTAGCAGTTCCTGTTGTCTGTTGTCTTTCTGTCCTCTTCCCCCCACACAGCAGAGGCAGATGGCTGCCTGTCCTGAGCCGGGTTCTGCCGGAGGTTTCCTTCCTGTTAAAAGGGAGTTTTTTTCCTTCCCACTGTTGCCAGTGTGCTTGCTCAGGATGGGAGATTGAGTTGGACTCAACTCAATCTGTTGGTTTCCTTATATAGGCTGTTATGAATTGGCCTTCATTATGTTTTCCCCTCTGTCTGTAAAGCGTCTTGAGATGGCATTGCCGTGATTTGACGCTATATAAATAAAGTTGAATTGAATTGAATTGAATTCTTGTGACTAAAAGAATAAGTAAATACAGTACATCTTTTAAGGGCAATATGACCAAGCTTAACACGTATTACCTTCTCAGGAGGAAGGAAAAAAAGGTGAGCCTCTTTTAAAATTACTCATTTTCAGGAGTGAAAGCTCCGTAGTGTGAAAGTTGTCCAAGCGATCAATCAGCTCCCACCTCATTAACATTTTTTTAAATAAAATCTGTGTTGATCAAAATCTCAAATGAAATCTCATGAGAAATGTTTTGTTATGAATAAAGAGTCAGAACAAGCAGTTTTTAAAAATTATGTGGTTTAATAAGTTTTTTAACTATTATTTTAAAACACGTAGAGGGCAGTGAACACATCAGAAGACCAGGTTTTGACTCCTTAAAAATATAAGCAGTCCTCCATGTGTATGATCACATACATAAAGTATTTTTTTACTATATCTCTTTATTGTTCATATGCAGTACCAGTCTAAAGTTTGGACACACTTTCCCATTAAATTTAATGAGTAACTGTGTCCAAACCTTTGACTGGAAGAGTAAATGTCCATTTTCTCCTGGATACCAGCAAGATAGTTTTTAAAAGGTTATTACAAGAGCATGTTTCCTACTGAGGAGACCAGCTGCTTTTGCATGTCTGCATGTCTTTTCATTTCATGCAGTAAAGTATTAACCCTATTTGTGGATACAACAATGAACTGAGATCATGGACAGGAAAATGTTTCTGAGCCTATGCAGTGAGTATAATGAGCCACATGCCTGAGCTAGCTCTATCATTTTGTTTGCATATATATAATTTAATTAAGTGTTTGTTTTCCAATAGTGTTTCAGGTTTCGACCATATAACTATTCTTACAATATTTCCAACTGTTATCTAAACCATAGGTGGCCAATTCCGGTCCTCAAGCACCACAATCCTGCAAGTGTTGGGAGTTTTCCTGCTGCTACAGACCTGAGTCAAATCAATGGGTAATTAGGAAATTTGTGCAGTTTGATGTCGAGTTCTGCACAAGTCTGCTAAATAAGTGATGTGTGTCAGGTGTTAAAAGACATAGGTTGTTATTATTATTATTGACCAAAAAAACTAAAAAAAAAAAAAATTAAAAAAAAAACATTGGTTTCCTTTTCATCATTCAATACTTACAGTTCTAGGTTAAGACTTTTCAGCAACTAAACCTATACAATTACAAATGAAACATATGTGCTTTATAAAGTCGTTGTTACAGCACACAGCATTTGAATGTCGTGTCAGGAACAGGTAAGAAGATTAAATACAACTGGAAAAGGGCTGTTTGCTGCGGGTCAGACTCGTTCTGTCTGACTGATGTGTATCTGTGCAGGCTGAACAGGTTATATCGTTTGAAAAACACGATTTCACTGTACTAATAACATGACTCAGCATACCTTTTTCTCTTTTTGCGTGTCCATATGTCAGTAAGGAAAGGAAGCTCCGCCCACAC
Organism: Telmatherina bonti; assembly: GCF_933228915.1. Lineage (NCBI taxonomy): Eukaryota > Metazoa > Chordata > Actinopteri > Atheriniformes > Telmatherinidae > Telmatherina > Telmatherina bonti. The sequence goes on along the minus strand of NC_136625.1, from coordinate 25,633,811 downwards.
GGAAGGCGTGGCCTTTCCACCTGCCCTCATTCATTGGTTTTCTTTGAGCGAAGATTCTAAATTCTCTAAGCTGATTGGCTAAAAATACAAAGCCTGTTCTCAAAATAAGGTGTCGTCTAGTTCTGTTTCTCACCTGTTCCTTTTCCATGTACAGCGACCTCAAGGAAAAGAAACCAAAAGAAAAAAAAAAAACACCTTGCACAGACTTAAGAACTCGAGCTAAAGATCTCATAAAAGGTTGTTCTGTTACATTGCACGTGTAACTTATCCTTTGTGTATGAGTTTGGAGCACATCTCTTTCATCATGAATGTGAAGAGCCGGAGATTATCACTGGACAGTTCGTGAGTAGCATTATTCTCATTAAACAAGCTTACAATTAGAAGTAGTTGTTGAACGGTAAAAGTTTGGTAAACCGCCAGACTCTGTAATTGCTGGTTTACACAAGTGAAAGCATCCTCCTGAGAGCTGTTGTTGCCCTGGGACTGGAGACTAAACCACAAGTCTAATAAACTGACACTACTGCTGATCTGTCTTAAGCGCTTTAGCTGTAGTCAAACTTCAAACTCACAAATGTCTTAGACTGGATTTACAAACTTCAACAATGCTTCTTATATGTGTTTACTGTTCTGTCAACTATGCTGTGACCCTGATCTCATCTTCATTTTGATGTTTTACAGATTATATGCGTGAATAAATGTGTTTAGTTCTCAGTGTTAAATCATTCACCTGATAGAAACAACAAAAGTGAAAATAATTATGTGTCCAGTAAGTAGGCTTGTGTTGGCTACATCCATACTGTTAACTATGACAGCCAACACATTCACTTATGTTCCCATCAGAAAGAGATGTGTTTAATCATTTGGATTTTGTGTTATTTAAGTACTCTATTTATGGTACCAGTCTTAACTGTGAGTCATATAAACACTGGATCATCAGTCTGACCATTTCTTCTGGTTGTCTTGTATTTAGCTATAATGATAAAAATGGACATTTTGCCTTGAGAAGAAGCAGCACCATCTTTAGCAGTAAGAAATCTAGTCGGAGTCAAAGTCTGGATGTTGCTGAAGAGGAGGCCCAAAAGCTGCATCACAGCCTCAATTCCAGAGTTCCCCTCAGGTACTGGAAACCCTTCAATATCACACAACTGATAAGAGGATGGTTTAACTCTCCAAATTTGTACAAACACCCTGAAACCTTCTTTATATCAGTGCTGATGTGTATTTTGTTGTTGTGTATGACCTTCTGGCCACAGGGACCAGACCATAGCAGAGGAGAGTCTAAACAAATCAGATGGGCTCATAAGTAGCAATGTAAGTCTGCTTTAACACCATCTACCCCTTTCTGTTGCTTTCCTGCATCGTCACATATGAAATAAAGGCACTGTCAATTTTATTTTTAATATTTTATGGAACCAGCATAAATTTTATAAATCTGCAAAGATGTGTTTCTCAATTATCTAGCTCTCTCTGGATGTATAGTGGTTTGAGCTTATTTTTAACCATCTGCCACAAACTCATATGAACTCAATAAGAAACTGCTATATCAAAAATGCCATTTTCTGTTTTTTCTCTGTTAAATGTGGATTTAAAGTTCTGCAGTGAGGATTTATCATTTTTTATAAGTTATAATTATATAGGTATAGGTATAATTATATAGGAGTAAAAAGGAGTACAGCTAGTAAAAGGTCAGCTACTCGGCAAAAAGAACTAAAAGACTTTTTGTACATTATAGCAAACCACAACTAAGGTTAAAAAAAATTATTACAAGTTGATGTTACTTCTCCTACTTTAGGGTCAGTGCAGTGGTGGTTTAAGCTGGTACAAACTAGCCTGTAAAAATTACCCAGATTGACAATGTTGAATCTGTGTATGTGAAAAAAGAAAGAAAGAAAGAAAGAAAATCTCCAACAGAACCAATTCCTATAAACAAAATCCTATTTTACAACTTATATGAAACAAGTAAAATCATTGTAATATAGCAAATTCAATCAAATACATCTTGAATTTTTACTTCTGCAGCTAAAACAAGCTTTTAGATAATAGCTGAATTCTTACATTCCAGCTGTCACCTTTGCCTGACTGTTTTTTAGGTGGTTATTCTGTTACAAAATGCAGAGAGATAATGTTAACGTTCAAATGTGAATGGGGTTAATCATTTAACCCGCAGGTCACCATGTAGCTTCCTGAGTTGATTAGTTACATCACGTTATATTAATGACATTACTTACTGATTATTTTCTGCGTTTTGAAATGAACGTTTAAATAGGCCAATCATAGAAATATTGCATTATTGTTGTGTTTTGTGGCAGATCTGTATAGATCTCCCTCTCACTGCTCCTGCATCCAAGGAAATAGCAGCTATCTGCTGCTATGCTGTAAAAAAAAAAAAAAAAAAGGCAATTCAGTAGCAGGTATTTGCCTGAGGCAGTGGTTGTGGCCTGAGAGTGACTACTGAACTAACATTCTTTAAAAACCAGGAACAGAACTCTTTAAAACCTAGAAACATACTTTGGTTAAAATAACCTAAGTAACAGTATGCTGGCAAATTTACTATGTTAGGAAGATAAGTCATTACTCTGACCACAGCTTGTTTCAGCTTCCTAATAGTGAACAAATTACACTGCAGGTTTAAGGTTTATTAGAAACCCTACTTCCTGTGTATTTGTGGCAAAACATTCTCAGATGCTTTACTCGGCTTACACTTTATGAACACTTCACTGGTTTCCCCCACAGAGCTTCCCGAAGCGCAATAAAATCTTCCACAAACTGTTTGAAGAGGTTCCTGAGGGGGAGAGCCTGCTTAACTGTGAGTTGTCCGAGTCTCTTACTCTTTGCTGATATTGATCATGGAAATGGCTCCACATCCTGTCCTTTTTTTTTTTCCACATTGTCCCCAATGTCTTCGCTGTCCAATTATGTGCAGCTTGAGACTTTGTACTGTGTTGTGTGTTGAATACAGTTCTGAAACACGGTTAAAGATTCAGATTTTGAGGTCCTCAAAATCTGAGACCATGGTCCTCAGCCGGAATAGGGTGGATTGCCCTCTCCGGGTTGGGAGTGAGGTCCTGCCTCAAGTGGAGGAGTTTAAATATCTCGGGATCTTGTTCACGAGTGAGGGAAGGATGGAGCGTGAGATCGACAGACGGATCGGTGCGGCGTCTGCAGTAATGCGGGCTCTGCGCCGGTCTGTCGTGGTGAAGAAGGAGCTGAGCCAGAAGGCGAAGCTCTCGATTTATCAGTCGATCTACGTTCCTACCCTCACCTATGGTCATGAGCTGTGGGTCGTGACCGAAAGAACGAGATCTCGTATACAGGCGGCTGAAATGAGTTTCCTCCGCAGGGTGGCCGGGCTCTCCCTTAGAGATAGGGTGAGGAGCTTGGTCATCCGGGAGGGGCTCAGAGTAGAGCCGCTGCTCCTTCGCATCGAGAGGAACCAGTTGAGGTGGCTCGGGCATCTGGTCAGGATGCCTCCTGGACGCCTCCCTGGTGAGGTGTTCCAGGCACGTCCCTCGGGGAGGAGACCCCGGGGAAGACCCAGGACACGCTGGAGGGATTACATCTCTCGGCTGGCCTGGGAACGCCTCGGGATCCCCCCCGCAGAGTTGGCAAATGTGGCTGGGGAGAGGGAAGTCTGGGCTTCCCTGCTTAGGCTGCTGCCCCCGCGACCCGACCCCGGATAAGCGGCAGAAGATGGATGGATGGATGGATGGATGGTTAAAGATTCAGCAGACATAATTTAGTTGATACATGATACCTTCATGCGTGTGTCATCTGTGTTGCAGCTTTCATCTGTGCCATGCAGAAGGAGGTGCTGTATCATGGAAAGCTCTTTGTTTCCGAGAACTATGTGTGTTTCTACTCATCCGTGCTGCTCAAAGACACCAAGGTAACGATGACGCCTGAGCCACTTTAGCACTGACATGTCAGCACAGCGTTTAAAATGCCATTGAAGGCCAGTTTGAATATCAAGTTTAATTTCAGCAGAACAGCTCAAAAAGGTTTACAGGACTAGTCAACATTATCCTGGGAATTTGATTAATCTTCAACATTCAGGCCATACCTTCTAATATCAAGGATAGACTACATAAAGAGATATTTTTTAAGAAACCTGTTTGGTGAGTTCAATAAAAAGCTGAGTCTTCAGCTTGTTGGTGTTCCAGTTTGGGGTGCAGCCAGTCTATAACTTTAACATAAAGGTGTAAAAGCAGCCGAGATTGAGGTAATTATTTTTTCGCATTGCAGGTGGTGATTCCTGTTTCCAGTGTCAGCAAGGTCAAGAAACAGAACTCGGCTCTTTCTATGCTGTCTGTTGAAACATCCAGTGGACAGAAGGTCAGAAACAACGCCCTTTTATTAACACATGGTGTATTAATTCTCCACAGAGCACTTTGAGCCATCCAGTATGCTGTTGCTGTTCAGAGACCCAAGTGTTCCTGAGCAAAATTCAGCTTCATAAAACAAACTGCATCCTTGCATTCATGGATTAGAATCCAATGGAAACTAATTTTGTGTTAATAAAACTTTAATGCCTAAGCCTAAAAAAGAAGCTCAGAATGGGCTCAGTTACATGATGGAGGCTATCTGTGGCTTGTTGGATCAGTAAAACATAATCTGAGTTGTAGAAATCACGCTTCTCTGCTGCTGAGCTTCTTACAAACAGAGCTTGGAGAGAAAACTGATCGGGCAAACACGCATGAACAACCAGGCTCTCTGCAGTAAACTTTCATTTTATACGTATTACATTCCTGTTATTGGGTATCTTGTTTACTTTCTGCCAAATTATTTTGTAATTGCACATTTTCTGTGATTCTAAATGTTATAGACGCCACAATACTCTTTCTTTTATCCATCTCCCAGTTTACAAGATAATATCCAAGAACCAACCATTAATTTTTTAATATCTAATATAGATGGCTCAATCAGTTTTTAGAGCTTCCTTCTAATCAGTAAGAAGAAAATATGAGGAATTAGGAATCAGACTTCTGCGTCCTGTACTGTATCTGAGAGCTTGTCTAGCCAATATTTGAAATGATCCTGCCTGCTGAAGAGAAAGTTGCTGTTCTGCTTTGTTTTGTTATAAATTTAACTCTCTCTCTCTCTTTCTCTCTCCCTCTCTCTCCATCCCTCAGTATTCATTTGTGTCTATAAGGAACCGCGAGAAGTGTCATGAACTCCTTGAACGTATTTGTTCACATACACAGGTATTGAAAGTGTTCCCTCAAAGCACAAACTAATTTATGAGCATCACTTCCTCAGCAGAGACTACATGTTTATGTGCTTCTTTTGAACCAAAGGGGAGTCCCAACAGCAGCCCACATCTGTCCTCTGCAGAGAATGAAGCTGACAATGACAGGGTAGGTTTAATTGTTATTATTATTATCATTATCATTATTACATTGATGAACAGTTCTCAGCATCCCTGTTCTCACCTACAGCTCTCCAGTTATTCCAGTTTGGAAGACAGTGTAGAATATGATTTGAGCAGCATCTATCTTGACAACGCCTTTACTGAGATGTCCAGTGAAGGTAGAGGTGTAAAGCTGACGATTTGATCACTTACAGCCATGAAGAGTGCAGCTGCATGTAACAGTAACGAATTTTTGGCTTTTTCAGGTCCAAGCAGACACAATTCCACCCGTCAAAACAGCCTAAACGATGAAGACCACAGAGGTGAGAGAACATAATATACAGAGTAATGTGTATTTAGATAGTCATTTATAGATTTTTGTTTGTTTATTTGTTTGTTGTGTTTATCAGATGAGCCAGGGATTTCTAGGAATACTGAGAAAGTTGCACCGTCTTCCATCTTCATCGAAATGAAGAATTTTGGCGTTCTCTTCTACATCTACATGATGCTGTGAGTGCTGCTGAGGCTCCTGTAGCTGAACATTTTCATGACCTGCGACTTTAGGTTTTTAATAAATATTTGAACTCTCCTATGTTTATTATGTTGCTTTAGCTAACGGTCCCTTTTTCGTTTTAATTGACATAAAAACCTGTCTTTACATGTTATATGAAAAACTAAACGTAGCTCCATCTCGGATAGCTAAATATTGCCTTTTAGGAATTCTGCCGGAAGTGGGAATTTGACTTCTCCTTCCACAGCTGTCTGGTTCCCTCGCTTCATTGCACAATAAAACATTTAAATAGCTTTGTGCAGTTTCTCTGTTTCTTGGATGATCCTACGCACATCCACTAAAGGTGGAAACACACCTTAGTGGTATGTTGACTAACTAGACTGGCTAATCCCTGCGATGACGGTAACAAGCACGCTATCGTGTCATTTTCACTCAGGCTCCACACAGATAGAGTTTAATGATATTGTATCATTAGAACTGTACATTATGTACCCGCATCCTGAGTTACATCATACACCTGCATCTGAAAGTGCATTGCTGTCCAAGAAAGTAAGCAGTAAATGCAGTAAACTATATTATTTGTATTTACAGGCTTTTGTTGCTGCTGCTGGTGTCTGGGTACATCGGGCTCAGGATTACAGCTCTGGAGGAGCACCTGAACTCTTTGGGAGCTCTGGCTGATTTGTCTTCACTCTACAGAGACTGAGCTGGCGTGCAAACATGACTAACAGAAGGAGAGCAGACAAGAGGAAGATGCATAGGTGGGATTGTGTCAGGGAAGAATAGAAAGGGTTCAAACCGGTTTTTAAACCATCCCTTCCAGAGCCGAGTAGACATGAGGAAGTAGTTCTGCTTGTTCATAACAGCAGTGAAGAGATAAGCAACTGCATTCCAAACTTTCACACTAACTTGAAAGTAGTTTCTTTTTCTAATTATGACCAGTAATATTTTATGGTAGCTGTTTAAGATAGCATTGAATTTAATGGATGAAGTAGCACCGTGTAACTTTTACACCTTAAAAATGTGTGTTTTGCCTTGTTTTGATGGTACACTGACGCTCATCATGCGCATTCCTCATTCCGCTTCATTGTCACAAGGCTGTGAAACCAAATATTTTTCTTGGGAGCTGCATCACTTCACATCATCATTTACTGCACCACTATCATATGCCAGCAACTGGGCATCAACCCACCGGCCATTTTGATCACTGTGGTTGCTTCAGCAAAGAAACTCAAGAGAACATAATCAGGAGAAGCCAGGAAATGAAGAAGAGGGGAGTAGAGCAAGAGATAGGACAAGAGTCGACTTCAGACTGACCGATCCTAACTGGAAAGATCTGAGAGTAGAAAAACCTTCTAGTAGCCGTAAACCTTCCTTCACTCCCAGGTGAGACAGTCTGTCAGAGTTCAGCTGTGCAGCTTTAAATGTGCAAATTTCACATACGGATTAAATTCAAAATACTTTATTTATCCCCAGTGGGCGATTTAAAAGGCACAGAGGCCGACAACACAAACACATGTGCAAAGTGCAACAAGGACAGTTAATTTACACCAATACATAAGAAGGCCGACCATAAAACCATCAAAGACAAGAAATCTGCTTGGGACTGTGTTGGACTGGAGACCTGTCCAGGGCGAACCTCGTCTCTCGCCTGATGATTGCTGGCATAGGCTCCAGCTGGACTAAGCGGTATTGAAAATGAATGAATGAATCTGCCTGGGAATGAAGCATCTCTATGATGCTGAAGCTACAGGAGGAGGAGTTAGCGTTTATTAGCTGGACAGCTATGGGGACTAAAGTGGCTGTCCTCCTTTGTGTCCTACAAACTGGACATCCTTGTCTGTATCCAGATGGGACCCACTCAGACACACCATGTAGGATGTGTGAGGGGTCCCGTAAGATCCTGCAAGCAGCTCAGCTGATTGTTGTCGACACAAGTCAGACTGAAATGTCACAGGGTATCCAATGAGTTTGAGGAAGACTTTTTTGATGTGGTGTAGATGTGTCCAGTTCTGCAGAGTGACTGTCAATTTCCCTTTTTCTTTTCCTCACGCGTATGCCCGCTTGCGTTTATTTGCTCAATCACCCATTGACTGCATTCAAAGCAGCAAGTCTGTTCATATCCAGTTGCTGGCATGTGACTCTTCGACATAGTTCCAGAGAACAAAATGCAGCTGTCATGTGACGCTCCAGGCAAGTTGTGAAGTACAGTTTTCCCGACTCAGCATGCTGCAGGACGTAATACATGTCAGTGTGTCATGAGAACAGCGCAGAAGCATGGAGTTGGCATCAGAAACATGTTGCATTTGCTTTTCGTAATTTGGTTACTTTTACTTTCATCTTCGCTGACATCTAATAAATCCAGAAGAAGAGCCCAAATCTGAACTTTTTAATGTGAGCATGTTAGTAATGTCATTTTTGCATTGGGACAGTTCATTCGCTGAACTCTAACCTGTGTTTGTTAATAATGGTTCTTCTTATTTTGATTGTTTGAAATACAAGTATTCCTTCCTCCACTGGTCTTCTCATGCAACTTCTCGTTTTTTTAATTTTTTTTACACAGGTATCAGAAAAGGAAGAATGGCAGCCACCTTATAACAAAGCAACACCAACATTTTCTCAGTTTTGTTCACATTGTACATTTAAATCAAAGTGAAATTTGCTACTCTGCTCAAATGACCCCCCGCCCCGCCACGCCAGCTAGCGTAATATTCTGCAGGTCAGCATGAAGATGCTTCTGGGATGTCTGAACCAGGCCACAAGTGGTGAACTACATGGTTGACTGATCATGCTAGCAGTTATCAGGACAGCATTTTCAGCTAGGAGCACACGGATTCTCTGCTGACAGATCGAAAACTGAAGGCAAGCTCTGTTGCACAACAGCCATATGGAGGTAGCCTGCTGAAGCTGTGTTTATTTCCTGGCTGGTGAACGGCTGAGCTCAGCAAGCAGAAGTTGCTGGAGTCTTGGCTGTCATTTTCCTTGGATTAACACAACCTGGAAGTACAAGAACCTACTGGAATTTAACTCAGCTAAAATATTGGAGATTGTATTTATTACAGCTGAATTCTAAATGTTATATTATGAATTTAAGGGCTCACATAATGCAAGTTCAGTGACTGAATTTAGATGGTTGCTCTGACATTGGCCAGCAGAGGGCAATCCCACCCAATAAATTCATTACACCAAAAGCTCTGATGCTTTCTATTTATGAATCTTTACTGAATTTACTCAGGATTTATATATCAGCATTTAACTTATCATATGCCATCAATATAAATATTGAGTTGTGTCTTGCTTAAATTCCACAGATCCTTTATATTTTGCAGAGTAATCATTTTTCATGGCCAAAGTGTTGCAAGTGTGGTCCAGTACACATGTTAATGTACAAGAGATAAAGCGTCTGCTGCTACACAGTAGATATAAACATGCACACAAACAAAAATTTCAGCCATGACTTCTTTTTTTTTGTGTTCACATAAAGACTTTGCATTATCATCAGTCATTCAGCTTTAAGTCTTTTAACAAACTATTTTTCTCCTGGTGCCACTTTTTAAACAGACATTAAGGACATTATGTACATAGAATATGTTACAATAGATTTGGTTAATTTATGGATCAAAATAAAATTGGTCTCTGATGTTTTGTACATAAGTGATTTTATTATTTTGTTGTCCATAAAAAGGTCAAGATTCAGTCCCATGAATTAATTTCATTACATCATATTCTCAGTTCAAAAAAGCAACATAAAATTACAAATCATAATACAAAGAATAGAATAGGTTAAGTACAGTAACCATATAAACAGTCCACTAATAATGTTTAGACTACCCACCCACCCCACCAACTGCCCCACTCAAACTCTAGCACAAAACTCAACAATACATCAGTTAGTATCAGCAATAAAAAAAAAAAACAATTGTCCTGTTTTGTTTTTTTTTTCTTAAAAGCGCTTCAATGTTTCAATGCCATGAATTCAGCTTTACCCTCACATAGAATACACAATAGATAATGTTCCATCCCCTCATTTGCTCTGCAAAACACAACAGACATGCATACAGTTTTTTTTTTTTAACTGCTCAACCCCCCCTCCCCACCCAACCCCGTCAATAAACATTCAAGGCCAGAGGATACAAGATACTTTAACCATAGTGGTGTACTGATCAAATATTAAGTGTCCACTGTTTCTCTAACCCCATGACTAAAATGTGGAACTGGAGGTCTCCCTGATACCCCAATTAGTCCGGGAAAAACTGAGGACTGCTTTTCCTTCCAGAGAGAGGCTCTTTGCTCTTTTGAATCCTCATGACGGCTCAGATCCCTGGTTTACGAACATAACAGATTTCCATGATTTAAATATCAGACAAAAAGCACAGGATGAGAATGCAGATAATCCCTGTTCAAGGTGATGGCAAGGAGTGCTGTTCAGGACCCTCTTCACTGCTTCACGAAGACTCACTTGCACTCCCAAAATGGAGTAATCAGATCAGTGCTAGTTAGTAAATGATCCCTTTGACATAACACAAACACTACCACTGACACTGAGGGCCTGCTGTACAGCAACCACTGCATCTGGTGTATGTGCAGGACCTGTTGGTATTCATCCACAGAGGAAACTTGCATCCTTGAAGCTGGCCTGTAGAACACCGTCAATAATGATGAAAAAGACACAAAGACTTTCATTTTATACCCTTATTACATTTTGGATGCTTTGTACAATAGTGCTGAACTTAAGACCTGCTTTTGTCATGCTTGATCAGATATATATATATTTATAAATGAATGTGTGAGTGTGCACATATGTATGTTGTGTTTGGAGGTGTGTGGTGGAACCTGCACCACACCAACAGTGAGAGGCTCAAATATGGCTTGTGTCAGACATTGAAGAGTGCTGCCACCCATAAGAGAGCTCTTGTACGTTTAGGGCCACAGAGGTCAAAACAGAGCAAGTAGGCATGACGTTCCATCCTGGCACCGGATCTGAATCATGTAACATCAACAACAAGCATGGTTCTGAAACAATCCATGGCCCCCACTTTACACCAAACACATCAGGATTAATTACATCAAGATGAACACTTGAAAACAAAACTTTAAAAAAAAAATTTTAAAAAAAAAAGGTGCCACAGGTGACTGAACAGGAGGCTGCGTTACCATGGGGATGAGTGCTACTAGAACAAGACAAGATTAGATGTTAATCAGTATAATTCTGATAATCCATGACATTTTAGAATGAAGTGGACATAATCCTCCAAGCAGCTACTTTGTCTCCTCACACACCTGGAGCCCCCCTATAAACCTAAACCATCAAGCTCCAAAAGGTTCTGTCCACAAGAATAAGATACTTCACAATATCCTCAACAACTGCACTTCATCTTGAAGGTATCGGTTGGCATTTTGCAAACGCACTTACTTTGTTTCCTGCTAAGGGTTGGATGAGAAGACTGATGCCTCTCTCAAATGACAGTGAAAGCACTAACCTGTCGATTCCAGCTAAATGCAAACACTGGTAGAACAGGGAGGGCTAAACTGGCTCAATGAAAAAGTAAAAAGATATACAAGTTGTTCTAGCTTTCACACCGTGTCTAAGACATGATTTTATGGGTTGTCGTGAGCTGTGCTATTTCTTGTCAGGGTGTAGACACTTCCTGGAGTGTTTGCAACAAAGTGGTTAACTCTCAGCAATGTAAATAAGCCGATTTACATCACAAATAAGTCAAATTCTTTTCATTTGATCCATCTTATTCTTGTGCACTGTCAAACCTTTAACTTTATCCACTAGTAACGTGAAACTCGAAACAACTTTCTGTTTCGAGTTAAGCAGTCCAATGAGGCGTGAAAAGTACAGAGCAGGCCTGCACTTCTATAACCATCGGTGTAATGCCTAGGAACCACATGTTCTCAATGTGTGAAATGTAATTGATTCCTTTTGAAATGTTTCTGCAATTCTGTGTAGAGTTAAAGGATACAGCCAGGACAAAACATGGAAGCGGGTCATTATGACCTTTTCAGAGCCAAAAATAAAGGAACAACATATTAGACACCTAACAGCCATGCAAGTCATTTCAGACTAGTCCTTGCATCTCTACTGGAATTGACACAAAAGGACTGCAGATGGACACCCCCCCACACACACACATACACACACCCCCTCCCAACCACACAGAGGACTAGGTTAGTGTTAGCTGAACTTGGGAAATGCCCTGGCAGTCAGATGAGTGTCCATTAAAAGGTAAACAAGGAGTGTAGGAGGAGGGAGCACATGCTTAACCAGTGTTTGTCCAATGGAAAGAGAACTGGTAAAGCTGTGGAGGTATTCTTCATACATACACACAAAAAAAAAAAAAAACTAAGTATAAAAACAAACATAATATTGATAAGTCTCCATTAGCCTCCTCCTTGCAGCTGTCCAAGTCATCTGAATGTCCTTCATTTCTATCAGCACTCAACCACACATACTCACAAGCACACGTTATTCAGGTGTCACAGGTCCACGGGGATATGATTATACGCAACACTCACATCATGGTACAAGCATTCATCCGCACGTCATACAATAAATCAACATTTGTGTGCCTTTTTAAACAAAACTAGTTGTTATTTCCCAATTTAATCAAGTAAATTAACACATTTTAAAGCTGCAATTCATGATGTTTCCATCTTAAATACTGCAATCTGGACACTTCCACATCTCTGCTCTTGAATGTTGTGTTTTAGCGAACACTGTACAGATTAATTATTAACTAATGACATTAGCTAATGATGTTAAAAATGTTCCGACCTTTAAAAAAGAGGAACCAGAACATAGATTGGTTGGGTTTTAACCTGTAGGTGTGCTGCTTCAAAGACACACAGATGTGACCAAAATTTACAAATCCCTTTAAGGTCTACTTCACACGCATACTTTGCAAACATGCCATCGCTCTCGTTCACACACATGCACTCAATATATATGCACGCATACACACATTCATACAAAGACAGAGAGGCTGTTTTGTTTCTCAGGCATGCTGTGCAGCCAGGTCCTGGTTGATGAAGCGCCGTAGCCTCTCCAAGTACTGACTGTAAAGCTCAATATCGTTGTGACCAGCTCCCTCCACCCAGAGGGGCTCCACGGCCTTGGGACAGCGCTCAAACAGGGCGAGGCCGTGAGAGAAGTCGATCACCTCATCCTCCGTACCGTGAATGATGAGCACTGGAGACGGGATCTTCGACACCTTCTCGATGCTGCAAAAGGTTTTAGGAGTCAGATATAAGGATCAAATTTGATTTCCTTGTCAAAATAAATAACAAATCAAGCATTTTGTGTCATTATGTAAACCAGATTTTTTTTTTTTTTCACTGAAAATTGAGGATATTTTAATCATTTAAGCAAGGAAGCCATAAAATATGCGCATTTCCTGTCCTAGTAAAATCCACTGAACGCTGCTTATTTACCCTCTCTCCGTCTTTGCCTATGCACTACTGCTTGCTGGAAAACATGGGGTCAAGAAGAGGTGGTGGGAGAAATTCTTTACGACTTGGAGCAAGATGCCCGCACTGCACTAATAATCCAACCACTCTAAAACTAAACTGATGGTGGATCTGCAGCACAAAAAAATACATTTTATGATTTCAGTATCATTACATAAAGTACAAAATACATTTTAAACAAAGGAGAGAAAGAAAAAAAGACCCATGTACATTACTGTTACTGGCTGGTGTCATATTTCAAAATCCGCTTTGACTGTTGTTGCCACAAGCAATTGTAAGACATAAGTATCTCCTTTTTACTGAGGATGTCCCAAAGTTTCCCAGATGAAAGGAGGAAATAAAGGAAGGGACAGAAGCTTCCATCCTTAGCATTGACACAATTCAACCAGCTATTATCGTCACAGATACTTAACATTCTTCCAGGTCATTTCACTCAGTTACTAATGTTCCTCAGCAAGGCTGACTATTCAACCAGACCTAATAAGTGTTTTTACCATTACGCAAGCTTTCTAGTGCTACACACTGAATGCTTCTGACTTTATATTCAAATTGAACACATCATTTTTTCAACATTTCATAATTTCATGCATTGTTTTTAATGTAATTGAACACGAAATATAAGGCAGAATGAGTTTATAATGATTTTCAGTTTCTTTTTGTGTGGCATGTTTTGTCAAAACAGAGGTGTTTGTGATTTTTTAAACTGAAAAGATTCAAGAAACTATGATGGGGTTTTTTTGTGAATTGTCTCAGAAAACTTACTTTGGGAAGGCATCAAAGCAGTATGTTTTCTTAGTGTCGGGGAAGGCGACTCTCATGCCAGAGGTGAGAGGAGAGTGAAGAACCACAGCAGCACACTCAAACCGTGATGCTAAGTCTACTGTGGGAACCGTGCCGATGCTTTGTCCATACAGGATAATATTCTCAGGGCTGATGCCATACCTGAAACACAAACATTGAGAAGCTTAAGAATAAAAAAATAACTAAAAAAACACAAAGGGATCTTATACTAGATCGATGTTTTATATGCAAGTTAACTTGGTCAGCTGTTACCAACTGGGTGTGTTGGTACATAAAGTAAAAACTGTCACATTAGTGGAAAATGATTCAAGTTGGAAGACTATAAACGGAGAAATAATCTCATAACTTTACAGCATTTCACACTGAACACATATGCAAAAGACTGTCATCCATCTTTCTGAAGAAGATTGTAGCTCAGACAGCTGAAGTCTGGTGCAATGCATATTTTTCTCTGATCAATGCTGATGTGAATGTTCCTGTTCAATAAACTAAAACAAAGAAACAAGAGGCAGTGTTTGAAATGGTTGGTCAGAAAAGGCTACAGCAGTCAGGGTTGTATAAACAAAAACATTTTCACAAGTATTTTGGCTGTTTACGTCAAAGCCTTCGGGTTTAGTCAGTTAGTTTGTGCCTCCTTACCGGGAGCGCAGGGCATGCCAGGCAGCATCAATGTCAGCATAAAGATTCTTCTCAGAGGGCTTGCCAGTGCTAACACCGTAGCCTGAGTAATCGTAGGAGAAAATGTTGCAGTTGATGCGTGTGCCTAAACCAATGTAGAAGCTGCTCATCTGGCCCAGGTCCACTGCATTACCATGGGAAAACAACACTGTAAACCTGAGCAACATAGAAGGACAGAAAAAGCAGAAAGAAGTTAGACACAAGGACTAAACATGAAAGGATCAAACAGCAACGGCAGACCATGGATTTCAAACAACAAACAAAAAGAAAAGGTGTGTTTGCATCCAAAGACTCTTAATTTAAGGATGCTCAGTAGTTGGTGTGTGTCTCACCTAGCATTAGGGGCACAGCGGATGTACATGCATCCAACCCTGTTCCCTCGGCTAGACCTGGTCAAGAACACATCCGTCACATCCAGCTCTCTCTGCGAATACTGGAACTCCGCTCTCTCTGTGAGATGCAACTTCCACCTTCCTTCACCCCCAGTATTGCTGCTGCTGCCGCCACTGCTGCCTGCCCCGCCGCCGCCGCCGCCACCACCACCACCACCTCCTCCTCCTCCTCGGTCACCTCCACTACTAGTACCAAGCCGCGAACGCAGTCCTGGGGCTCCAAGAGAAGGGGGAGCAGTCCCAGAGTTGGCTGCAGACACAGTTGTAGTGCCGGAACCAGGATCTGGGTCAGGGAGTAAAGCATAGGTGGGCTCTGGAGGGAGGAAAGCCAGCTTGGCTGCAATGCGGCTGGGACAAGGGGGGCAGCAAAAGAGGCAGCATAGCTCTCGTACGGAGAGACCGTTCATCTTCTGGTACAAATCTGGACAAATGAGAGAGTAATTTAATTGTAGAAACAACAGAATACACCTGAGAAACAAATCCTTTAAATTCCAAATAATGCTTCTCTTCATTTTTATTTCCATCACATTATTACTTCTTGATCAATCTACTTGCCCTACAAATTATTTTCTCACTTAGATCAAGCAAAGACAACCAGTGGCGCTTCATTACATAGAAAATACCAAATACTTGTTCTTCATCAAATGAGATATGGCTAGATTTGATGGTTCACATGTTTAACTGATCCCTCAAGAAACTGAATAACATGTTTCACAGTTAATAAAGACTAAGCTAGGATTAAAAGTGCATCAATTAGCCAGTGATTGTTATTGGACAATATTCATCCTAAATAAGTCAATCAGTAGGTCAGACAGAACCCAATCAGGTCTGTTATGAGAGGGGAAGGGTGAAAAAGAAAGACGAGGAAAATGGAGAATAAAGAAGCAATTAAAACACAAACTGAAATGTAAAGCTATGGTTCTTGCAAGGAAAAGCAGCTCTGTGCCGGTTTCTATTCTATTATATTCTATTCGACTTACATATGAGTGAGTTTGACTGTATTTCAATAGCATAGGGGAGTGAGAAGATAAAAGGCATTTGGAAAAAGAATGCCTATATTATTAAATCAAGCTTCACCACAACTTATTCACCAGCTCTGAGTAATAAAACCTCCCTAAAGAATGTCAATCAGTTCTAGACCAAATATGAGTAGATGTTAGTATATAAAATGTGTGCACTCTGCTTGCATCTGGCAAAGTGGTGAATGTGTTATATACTGCGCTTGCTTGCTTTCTACATGTAATTTAATTACAAACACCGTTAAAATTCTAAATGATAGAAGACTTTTAAGTAATAGTAGTATAAAATTTGATCAGTTCAAAGTTAATCTATTGCAGGCGATACAAGAATGTTCCCACTGCTACAGTATAGCCTGGTTTATAGGAGAGAGAGCAACGCAATACACGTTGTCTGAAAAGAAAAAAGCACTATATAAATAAGTTAACTGATGTATCATATAAACATATAAAACTTACAAATAGAACAAGCCCACAAGTTAGTAAAACTTCAGCAATCAGTGACTGTCTCTAACAAACAAAATGGAGAGAAAACAAAACCTGAAGCTCTCTGAGTTAACTCTACATAGCCACGCTATTAATTATTATAGCTATACCTGGATTTAGAAATCCTTTGGTCTTGATGTAAACTGGCACACCAGGATGCCAAGATTCTTCAGTCTCGTCACTGAGCCAGCTGGATCTTGATGAAATGTAACGGGAAGACATTAAAAGTATTTGTTGTCAAGCATTCAGGCACTAAGTATTAGTCACAGAGACACGAACAGCCTAAACTTTAAAAAAAAAAAAAAAAACAAAAAAAAAAAAAAAACAAACCCATAGATAAAATTAAACAGAAACTGGGTGAAAATGCGGATAGTTTTCAGGCATTTTAACTGAAAAAGAGATCGCGCTGAAACAATGACAAACTGCAACCTGATTTTATGGATCTAATGGTCAATTGTTACTGACATCAATATTCAGGCTCTGCAGTATGAATGCAGACAACAAAAGAAAAAACTAATTATGTGATATTGAATAACTTCATCTGCACATATCTTTTTTTTTTTCCTCTTTAAAGATGTCTTGAACAAATGGAGACAATGATGATATTTACAACACACCCTCAACAGACAGAGCGCCTGACATGCTAATGCTACACGTATTATAACCATATTAAGCTCTGGCGTTAGCCGGTGATATGATATATAAAATTAGTGCAAGATATTGAAAAACCAAGGCTGCAACTGTAAACTGAAATGGGCGACACTTTACTGTTGTTACTGCACATCGGCCATTGTGAGTTAGATCCAGCTGCCAGTCAAATTATGATCAATATCGCTAGCGAGGAAACCTGCTAGCGGCGGCTGTTAGCGCGCTAGCACAGTAGCCTGAAAGTGACCTACTTACCGATTCACAGAAGGCTAGTAGGCAGGATGGTGTGCCCCTATTTGTACACAGAAGCAGCTCAAGAGTCAGAAAATCCCTCTTGTGTCTTGACATGGATGGTTGTACTCAAGTGTACCAGGCAGTTGTCGGTGGCAAGCTAGCTGAAATTCATGGCTACCAGATTTTTTTTTTTTTTTTTTTTTACTACTGTGCGACTTCATCCGGAAGTGACGTAAGAGCCCTTGTAAAGCTTCTTAAAATGTGGATAGAAAATGTTCTCTGTTATAATAACATCACATTTAATGCTTTAAAACTAAAAGTTTTAAGGGCGTTTTAAAATAATAAATTACTTAATTCATTGACCACGGTTATGAAAAGCATGAATGCTTAAATCCTGAGTAGGACGTCTCCTTTTACATGCTGACGAGGCATTTTGTCAACATTGTGGCCTTTTGGACTTTTAGACTTTTAAAGGGAATGATCTCTAAATAATAGTTTGGTCACAGCTAATCAATAACTTTTTCTGAAATAAAAACATAAATATACTGATGAGTGCACTCTTCCTGGATAACAGTGACACTGACTGACTTATAAAAATAATGTGAATAAAAGTGACTAGACCATGTTTGACATCTGAGTGGATTTTTATCCTTCTCTGACAAGTCTGTCAGTTTTTTTTTCAGCGAAATTCAAAATAAGGGAATATCTTTTGAGGACAAGAATGATTCTGTTCCCTCAGCAGACTATCAGAGACTTGTATTGTTAAACATAAAGGCACACAGAAGTTATTTTGATGGTATATTGGGGTCAAGAAATATGCTTGATGATTATTACCTATTCCAACTATCCACAGTACATGTCGAATAAATAAAAATCCTGCACTCAAAATCTTATGAAGCAGGAAAATCTTTTTTATTTTTTTATTGATTATATTATTTATTTTTAAAAAATGGCTATACTAAAGGTGCCCAAGTCTGGTCCTTAAGATCTGCTATCCTGCAACTTTTAGATGTGACACTTCTCCAAAACACCTGAATCAAATGATTGGCTTGTTACCTGGCCTCTGAGTTAAATGACATGTGGATAAGTAAATTCAGCAATTTGATTCAGATACATGTGTTTTGGAGAAGGGATGCATATAAAAGTTACAGGATAGTAGATCTTGAGGACCGGGCTTGGGCACCCTTTGTCTTTACTAACATAAGAACTGCATTTTTGGCAGTTGGCTAAATTAGTTAATCAAATTTTAGAAACTCAAGATAATTTAAATAAAAGATTTTAACTTTATAGCAACCAAAGTTATCTGTCATCTGTTCTCATAAGCTCCCAGACATGAAGTATCGATCCACTGCTTACTTTGTACTCTGACTGATCATCAGTCTACTCCCCACAGCACTCCAATCTGGTATGTAGGACTTAGAAACAGTGAAGCTCAAGAGTTTTGTCTTTTCTACCATATTGACTGCATTGATCCAGTCATGTCTGTGTGAGTGCATGCATATATATCTATAAGGGTGGCTGGGATACAGACTGTCGTATCAATGTGCACAGTAGCCCCTAAAGTAGAAAACATGCCAGCTAGCTAGCAAAAGAAAAGGGTTATTTAACAAAATTTCAAAACAATAAAAAGCAAACTAATCAAGCATTTACCCTGAACAACAAAACGAAACGTTGCAGAAAAATTCTTAATTTGATTTTGTGTGAGTGAGCCGGCTTCTCATTTTTAAAATTGTTGCATTTAATGTTTTGTTGTACATCTTCTGAAATGTCAGCAGTTTTGTGAATTTATTCATTTATTTATTTATTTATTTTATTTTATTTTATTTTATTATACTTAATAATAAAATCTAACCATTTTTTAAAGCATCTTGTAAAATATTGCAATATATGACATGCTGTGTTTTCCATTTTTCTTTTTTTTTTTTTTTTTTTTTTTTTTTTTTTTTTTTTTTTTATGCTTTGGTGACAGTATTAATGCAAATGTGACAAGGTATAACCAAACTTGTGTTGTTGTGTAGGATACATACAAGCTTTTGATCAACAATGCCTGATTAAAGGTGTGACATGATGAAAAAAAGCAGAGTTAACTCCTGAAATTTATACTGACATTTGCAGATTTAAGAAGAAAAATAAACACCTGAACATTTATTGCCAAATTACAACAGTCTTCTTGTAATACATGAGTCCCTTTTTTCTACAGTCAAGCATTTTTTTTTTGCCTTTGTAGTTATACAGTATCTGTAGTGTACAGGATGCATGCAAGTTTAATCTCCTGTGGCTATGTGGCTTGTAATGCTCTATTTTCTAGCCACTTTCTTTTCAGTACTGTTCAGTATTTGATCATTTCTTTAGATTGAAAAAAAACAAAGAAAAAAGACAGCTCTGGTGTATTTCTTCGTGCTCAGAGAATATCAGCATCTTTTGTTTTAACCACGAATACATTATTCTTGTTATTATATTTGTGATGATTTCTGGGTCATTTATGCAGACTTACTTATTTACAGCAAAACAATGCCTGTTAATTATGTCATTACAATTATTCCCCTTTGCAGCGATGGTTTTGGCCCTTTTTGGTCTTTTACTTCACTTTCCTTCGCATAAAATGTGTGTATGTGTGCGTATGTGATGGAGAGAGAGAGAGAGAAGGGGAGAGAGAGAGAGAGAGTGAGAGAGAGAGAGATCCCCATTCATCATTGATCCACTGCAGGACTGTGTTTCAAGGGGTGTGAGTTATGGGCCCCTGTTGTCACTGTGCCTGCTCTGCGTTGGACATTTCACCTCGCTACTGTAAATTTAAAAAGGGGATAAAATTTAGCTGACTTGTGAATTCAAAGCCATAGCTCGACCAGAAAATTGTCCGGTCCCCCCTCACAGAAAGCTCCACATTGCCCGCAATTGCGGGATCTGGGATTTTCCAAGGTTCTGAGTAGGGCTGTCGGAAAAGAAAACTGGATATGGATTACAGACAGGTTTATTAGGTCTCTGTTTACACATTCAAGCCACGGACTCTTCCTCTCCAGAAGCGCGTGAGAAATCAGAAAAAAAGAAAGCGTTTTGCAGTTGACTGGGCGTTTTAGACGCGCTCGATAAGCGGTGATGCTTCGGCGACGCGCCGGAACCGTAGGGAAGAGACAGGTGAGGTGCGGCTGAGGAGCATTATTCCAGAGAGGTTTTGGATACAGAGAGCTGTCGTATCTGTCATTCCTTCTCTCCAAAAAGAGGACGACTTACTTACTGGCACCTGCTTTATCCTCCCATACCTGGACATCTGGTGCGGTGAGTGTGCCAAATGGTGGGA
The DNA here is from genome assembly GCF_933228915.1 of Telmatherina bonti. Classification (NCBI taxonomy): domain Eukaryota; kingdom Metazoa; phylum Chordata; class Actinopteri; order Atheriniformes; family Telmatherinidae; genus Telmatherina; species Telmatherina bonti. Next base: position 25,612,927 of record NC_136625.1, on the reverse strand, counting down.
TTGAAAGAGATGAGGAGGGGTGGATGGGGGTGATCAGGTGAATGTGCGCAATTTTATTAGTGCAACCAAACGCGATGCTGCATTTTTTTTTTTTTTTTAGTTCAGGCTTAGTCCATATATGTGTGTTTGGCACCGTCTGGACCTTTGTGGGCTCGAGCTGGTCTTTGTGTCTGCTGCAAGTTTGAGGTTTTATTTGCATATCATGTGCATGTCTTTGTTACACATCATTGTTCTTTCACATGTTGCATTGCCCTTCACAATGCTTTTTTCTTTCAATATGATTTGGGGATGTCTCAGCAGAATAGAGCAAATTGTAAAACTGGACAGTAGGTATGAACACAAAGCCTGATTACCATTCTGATTGGGATCAGTTTATAGGGATCATGGGTCATGCTCCAAGTTAGGCTTCATATCTTCAATTCCTCTGTTTTATTGTTCCCCTGTGGAGTTTGATGACATCTTATAAAATATGCTTAAGGCTTTCTGTTAACAGAAAATGTCACATGTGATGATTTAAAAGCCATTAAAGTCAAACAATTATACTAACTCGCTGCAAAGGAGCAGAACTGGTACTATAAATGCAAAAGGTAAACGAAAGAAAAGTTCAAATAAAGCTAAAGTGATGGAGATATGTCCTTTGTCCACAACGTATTTCATACCATTACAATAACTTGTCACCTAAAATCCTCATAACCCCACATTAACACACACACATATATACATCTTCTAAGTTAAATGCTTTCACTCAGCTCTAACTAAAGTGATTTAGTGGTTATGCTCTATGCAATCCGCTGTTAACAACTTTGTCTTTCATACTAACAGCTATCAAGTTCCACAGAAGGACCATAACAGCTCCCAGCTGCTGCGGTTTATGTTTGCGTTACTCTGTGAGTTGAAAGGCAAAAAAAAAAACCATTAAATAAATGGAACAGAAGAAGGAAGAGATGAGGGGCAGAAATAAAGATAGACATATTTGTAGATATGAAGAATAAAATTGGACAAATGGCAATCGGGGACATTGACAGTATTATAACTGGTAAAGAAAGTTGAGAGAATGAAATAATGATGCAGAAAGCGCTGAGTTCTCGGGCGTTAAGCTAGATAGGCTGCAGACAGCCATCTGAGCGGGTGTGAATGGTTTCCCTGTTGCCCACACAGACAGCCACACAGCAGCCATGTGAGCAGGTGCTAACCCCACCACACAGCAACCACAGGGAACAACAGGTGCAAGCACTATTTACTTCAGCCTGCCTTTGGAAGTCCGGCAATCACCCAAACATACAGTTATACCCAAGCCTTCCAACGCCTACAGCACTTACTAAAGAAAAACAAATAGAACTATCTATCTATGTTTAGGAAAAAGGCAAAGCAAAGGTTAGGGTTCAGGAGCTATATTATAAAATTAATCATCATTTAAAAAAGTTGGATCCGCTTGAACTTATGAAGCAGAGCGACCTGCAGCTAAAAGCAGTCTGATTGTCTCAGGGCAAGAGAAATGCCCACATGGACGTTTAATGAACCGTATTGATCACACAGGACCCTATTCAATCACATATGCTAAACTGTAAACAGGGCATCTCAGGCACAGAAAAGAATTTGATTGGGTTGTAGTGAAATGCAGCCGACCCAGAGAGTAAATCAACAATAGATTAGGGTGTTGGGGCTCCTTGGGGCGCGTCTCTATGAATGTGTAGAATGATAATGTGAGACCTTGTCTCTGTGTTAAATAAAGTCAGACGAAACAAAGGGGAGATGTTGGAAGGTTACCTAACAAGTTCACTGTTCCTATTGCCAGAGTACATCAAACATTGGGTAACAAATGGTGCATCTTTGCCCCCGGAACATGAAACGGAACAAACACTCAGGATTCTCACACTGTGTGGGTGTGAGTTGTCACTAAACCAGTAGTTTACTAATTGGATTGACTTCTTTCTTTTATTGCCAACTCTGAAGCAATGTTACAGGAAATACAACTACTTGGTTGAGAAAAAATTAGTAAAAGATATTTTTTCTCTGTTTAACTCAAATTTACTGCGATCTGTTTTTTTCATCAAGTCAGAACATACAGATGAGACACTGTATTGCCTATGAAACAAAACATCATCATAAGCTCCTACAGTTTTTACATGAACTCTAAAGTACTTCAAATATGCACTGCCACCTGTCTTAACTAACCTTCTCTCTGTGTGCCATATGAAAACAAGATCACTAACTAATCTGATCAGAACACAAAGCAGCATCCAGAGATTTGAGGAGATGCTTATTTTCCTTAAAAGCATCTGGACACAGGATGCTGTGAGGCTTGAGTTCCACATAGTATGCAATGATTGTCTGAGGGGAAGGTTTGGCAGGATTCATCAGAGCTAAATCAACAAATCAGAAGGGTGTTGAAGCCCACAGACCTTGAAGGCAATGAAATGAGGAGTATTGAAGAGGTTGGGCATCTGCAAGGTCACATATCCCTGCAGGGTTGTTGGAGCAAGGACCTCAGGGAGCCATTTTGGAGGATTAAGGGTGCCAGAGGGTCACAATTTATGGAGGCATGTTTTTTTGTTTTTTTTTTTACTTGTCAGAAACTAATGGTTTGATATAAACTCATTTCTGCAAACCTTTTGTGTGCAGATGTAAGAGGCTTGCGGGAGCCTAAACTGACCATTTCCAACAAAGTCCCTCCAGATATTTGAAAAGCAGATTAACCAGATAAAAAAGGTTCCACACAACCTGAGAGTCTTTACCTGTGGCAAACTTAAACCACAAGATAAATGATTATCAGGTGGCAAATGTGGAAGCTGCAGCATATGGATTAGGTTCCTGCTTTGACCACTTGTACACTAATAATCCCTTGCAGCTTTTTTTCCCAATATAAAACTTTCTCTAACACTTTACAGCAGCCATACATCTTCAGTTTTATGACACCCCGACTTGCAAATTCCTTGCTGTGCTGTAGCTTTTTTCCTTCTTTGTAAAGAATCCCAGTGCAACGTGTGTGGTCCCTGCACATGATTTTCCAATTTGCTATGTCCAGTGTATTCCTTTACAACACCTCTGAGGCTCCAGTGGTCAACTAGATGTTTGCATTCTGCGTGAGTGTTTAAATGCTCAAGGTGCCTTTTATGTAGATGTGCTGTGCACGTGGGTGTGTTGTATTGTATGTGAGGGTCATAAAAAGTTTTCCCCCACAATGAGCCTATCTCTGCATGTAACCGCTCGGTTTAACTGCCTGGCAATTTAGTTGCAAGTGATTTCGCAGCTGCTTCAACTCAGACCTCTTGCAATCTGCGTTATCTCATTTTCATCCTAAAATTGCACAGTGAGGAAATGACCATCCATTTTATGTGTTCACAAAAGCACTCACCCACATGCATCACACACAAACAAGATAAGCAAATAACCAAGTAACCTTTTCTCAAGTGCCACTGCTAAGTTGCTTGACTTTTTACTTCTTTGCACAAAATGAATGGGTTGCATGTATTTCCCGGGAGCTTGGTCTATCTCCTCTAATTTTACTTCTTCTGTTGTACAACACGTTTACTGAGCACCTTGCCAAAAGCAGGCTTTAGTTATGGCAGCTTAACCAAAGGGATTTGGAAGACTTTTCTATGGGGAAGATAAAGGCATCTGAGTCCTTTGTCTCTCAGCTTCTCGTGATGATTTTATAGTCTGATGAAGGTTTGCTGTGGCTAATCTGTTTCTTGCCTTCTTGTCACCTCCGACAGCCATCCATCTTCCACAACAAACACAACTTTTCCCCTTTTAATTGTGGCTTTTCATCTGGGGCCCAGTCACAACTGAAAGGAGAGAGCAAAGCATAGCAGAAACACAATTATACCTGCAAGGAGGAGAGAAGGCTCTCTGGGGAGGTGCTGCGACTGTGCGCGGGTGTGTACGCTGCAGGAGTGTGTGTTTGTGCATGCATACATCACGCGCATGTCAGTCTGCAAGCAGGTTGTCTGGCATTTTGATAGCTGTTGTGCATATGCCACCTATTGTGAGCTATGATCCTCTTAGCAGGCTACTGCAAAAAGAGCTATATTTGCCCTTACTGGTGATCACGGCACACAAAGAGCATAACGAGAATATGAGCTACCTTTCAGCCACTTTCTATATCAGCATTAGAAAAGCCGTGAATATGTGGTAATGAATGCCACATGGAGACAAAAGCGCAGCCTATTTAGCTTGTTAACGTGAAAAGATAAGTAGATGATCGGTTGTGGTCAGTAAAACACAAAAGGCAGGCAAACCAAACATGTAATTAAATCAATAGTCCTTGCTGGAATCACAATGTATTTTCAGAAAAGAGAGCCAGATTTAGGGCAATAAGATTATTCTTTGTCGTGAATATGAGCTGAAGCAGCTCCCTGTAGGGACAGTTGTCGTGGTCTACCTGCACAGTGCTAAGTGCACCATTAACACTTAGTGATAAAAAAAAAAAATTTAAAAAAGGCATTGCATAAAAGCTAGTATTCATAGATGCTACTGTTTTGTAATTGGGTTGTTTCTTCATTGCCATTGCACACTCTGGGGTGTGCGTGCGACTGACTCTGTGCTCATAGTGTGTGTCTGAGTGTGTGCACTGCATACTCATGTGCTCGCCTCCAGCTCAGAGCTGTGCAGTGAATGTATATGTGCTTACTGCAGTCAAACTCTGGTTAGTAACGTGTGCCCTTACTGCAGCTCTGTACAACACCATAGACATTTTTGTGTGTGATGCGTGTGTGTCTGTGTGCAATGTCAGACTGGTGGTTTCTGTGTATTGTTGCACCACTAGAAGTACATGTTTTGTAGTCCAAATTGCCAGTGTTTGGTAAGTACATTTTTCAGCTGTTTACCCCACTTTATGTACATGCCTATTATCTGTGAGCTGAAAACTCCCTGCATTCCCAGATTACTCTGTTTCTGTCTGTCACTAGCAGCAATTTGGCTTTAGGCAGAAGGCCTTATTGGGAAAGAAGTCTAAAGCGCTGAAGCTCTTTTTGGCGAGACTCCAGCTCTGTCCATCCTATTTTAATTACCTATGGTACTTACTCAGGGGAATATCTCTTTTCCTTTAGGTTTCTGGATCTTCTCCTCTATCCTTTCTTTCAGATCTCATCTCTCTTGTTGCTGCCTTCTCTATTCATCTTATTTCATCATTCCTTCGGTTTCACTAACTTTGTCTTCTTCTTGTCTTTTTCACTCACAACCTGACAGCACAGCGGTGTCAAAGGTGTATGCAGAGGTTACCATGCATTACCATATAAATACCCTCTAGATTTGACAGGATTTTAGGACATTGATCTGTAGAAGAAAGATCATTTACTATGATAAAAACATTTCTAAAATGACAAACAGCCACTTAAGGGAAGAATTATTGCCACAATAATAGGAATAAGGCTTGACACAGTAATGCCTTGTTGTATAAGAGTGTTCACAAACAAATTTCCATTAATATCTGTTTATGAATTTATCTTAACTCGGCCTCAACACCGTGTGGCACTAATACTGCTGCATTTTAGAAAATCTTTAGTGCCTCAAATAATTGTCTCTAAACAAATTATTCTGAATTTGATATTACTTTTAAACTGCAACCAAAATACTGTCATACAATGAAAATGTGACATTCATACATTTAGCATTTTGACAACGTGCCTGCATCTCGTTAGCATTATCCAAAGGCAATTCACATTTAGCTGCATACAACAGGTCTAAAGGTCACTGTTTACCTTAACTGAAGTGCAAAAATACCAATTCAGTCTTTTAATTTTTTTTAAATAAAAGTATTTTTCCACTATTAAGCTCCTCCACAAAGTCACCAAACTGAACTTTCTCCCCATTAAGTTATCTGAAATCAAAATGACACTGCAGCAAAATGCACAAGCATTAACGAAAGTTCTTGTATAGGGTGGAGTTGTTGAGTTTGAAGGTGACCCACTTCTCCCAGTTTAGCCCATGTCTGTGTTTCTACCCTCGGGCCATCTTACTTTATTCCGGGCTTTAACCTGCATACTGTCTTAAAGGAGCAAATGAGAACAGACATTAAAGGATAAATTGGTAGAGTTATTGGCAATCATTTTTATATATGTGTATATACATATATACACACATACATTTAAAAAAAAAAAAAAAATATATATATATATATATATATATATATATATATACATATACATTGACTAACATATATGTATGTATATGTATGTATACATATACATACATATATACATATACATATGTATATATGTATGCATATGTGTGTGAGAGAGAGAGAGAGACAGAGCGAGATGGATGTTATATTTTGTCCAATAGGCTAAAGTATAAATGTAACCCACTGGACAAAATGTTAAGCAATTGTTTCTATGGAAACCAACAACAGTCACAAAACAAGCTCCCTCAGGTTGATACGACCTGAAATATTTTGATCATGAAGGGAAAATCCTATTATATAAACCTCTGCGGCGAGCATATTTTATGTGAAAATGCAATAACTGGATTTGTGCTTTATTGAAGAGACTGTTATTGACCCACATATATGAGCTACATTACATATCTTCCCAGTGTGTGGATAATGTGGAGACAAAATGCTTGCAGCTCCCCCATCCCCCTCCTTTGTGGCGAAAGCGGGGACCCTCACCCCCTTTTATATACATAGAATAAGTCCATGTATGCAGTAACAGACATTTCTTTGAATTCATATTTGGGTTGTTGGCTTGAATGTATGCACTAAGGTGTTTATGTGTGTTTCCAAGCTCACATGCATGCTTGGATGTATGTGTTGGAGGGCGGACCCACCCTGCTTGCGTTTAAAGCTACTGCAACAGAATATCTCTGCCTAGCTTTGCTATTGGTTGCTACGGTAACAAAGGCACAGCTTGAAGTGGCTGCAGCAGCCAAACAGAAATAGAGAGATAAAGATTAAACCAATGGACTCGATCACAACAGATTTAACACAGCAAATCATAAGTTATAACTTGAATGTAACGATGTCAACTCTGAGAAAAAAAATTGTTTAATCTTTTTTCACGTCACATCTGTCACATGCGCACACACATGTCAATGGATTAATTAATAGGAGTGCAGTAGCTGGATACAGCACAGGTCAAGGCTTCTGACTGTGATACTGTGAACTGTATCACAGTCACTTCTGACAGCCGTACTTACACTAGGTTGGGTCTAGTTTGCTGTGTGTTTGTGTGTGTGTGTGTTGTGTGTGTGTGTGTTGTGTGTGTGTGTGTGTGCGTGCGCGCGTGTGTGTGTGTGCGCGCGTGTGTGTGTGTGCGCGCGTGTGTGTGTGTGTGTGCGCAAGGCTGCTCTGGCCTCCTGTATTTATGTCTCAGCATTTCCTTGTGTTTAGTAAGTGCTCCTCAGTGTGGACATGGATGATGATTTTTATTCCGTCACTATTAAGCAGGCTGTGTGTATTGATCCTGCTCAGCAGCTTTAATAGCTGAAATGCATGAGCATGTTCAAAAATGCTGCTGAAATATTTTGGCATGGGATAAAAGATAAATATTTATTAGGTATTTATTACATATTTCAAGTTTCACATAGCTTTAGATAGTTGGAGTAAGGGCTTCTACAGAAATTCCCAGTCCACTACCCACCTCGTCAAACCTGCTAAATCAGCTGTGGCAGCTGAACAAGACAACATGTGTGGTGATTCCTGTTCCCTGGTGGGCGTGGTCAGCTGGGACCTGGAGGCACAGCTGATCCACATTTCAGCAATCAACGCACCACCTATTTAAGACCAGCTCTGCCTGCTATCCAGCGCCAGATTGTTGATTGCCCTGCGTGAAAGCCTGCCTGCCTGCTCGTTCGTTTGCTCCCCTGCCTGCCTGCTCGTTCGTTTGCTCCCCTGCCTGCCTGCCTCCTGATGCTCGCCGGTCTGCCAGTCTCTGAAGGTTCCGCTGGAAGAATTCACAGGAATCTGTGGGAAATCAATAAATCTCTCTCTATACTCAAAGTGTCCGCTCTTTGGATCCTACTAGCCCCTCACCTACAACAGAACAATCTGGCCACTGAATGGATCCGACGGACGCGAACCCGGAAGCCACCGCTGACAGCTCTCAGCGCACCATTTCAGGTCAGAATGCACGTCTCGCTCGACATGAGCAAATGATGCTAACTCTGGATCAGAACTATCGTGCGATCCTCTCTCAGCTAACCCAGCTTACAACACACGTCGCCGGCTTGGGCCGTCCCGCACCGTCTCAGCTGCCTGCTCCCGATCCGCCCGCTTCCCAACCTGACTCAGCACACCCCGTAAGAGAGACGCATATTCCAGATCCCAAGCCGTATACTGGCGATTTAGGCAAATGTAGAGGATTTTTGCTTCAATGTTCACTGGTATTCGATCAGAAACCATTCACCTACGCCACGGATCACTCAAAGATTTCTTTTGTGATCGGACTCCTTGAAGGGAGAGCTCTGGATTGGGCGGAAGCAGCCTACGAACAACAGGGTTTCAGACAGCAGTCATTTTCATCTTTTGTCCAAGAGATGAAAAAGGTTTTTGACCATCCTGTAAGAGGCAGAGAGTCTGCTACACGTCTCCTCAGCCTCCGTCAAGGAAGTATGAGTGTGGCTAACTTTGCTGTTGATTTCAGGACAGCCGCCGCAGATTCTGGGTGGAATGATGATGCTCTCCGTGACGTTTTTGCTAACAGTCTGAACAGCCGGTTGAAGGATGAACTGGCAACCCGTGACACGCCTGAGTCCCTGGAGGGACTAATTTCCCTCGCCATCTGGGTGGACAACCGACTGCGGGAGAGGGACCGGGAACGGAGATCCCAATCTAGTAACAAGCAGGAGTATTTCTCTGGAGCAATACCATCTTTCCCTCACACAGCCACTCCCACAGAGGAGCCTATGCAGCTGGGAAGAGCGCACGTTTCCCCGGAGGAGCGGCAGAGGAGAAGGATCTCGGGAGACTGTTACTACTGTGGACTACCTGGACATCGTATTTCTTTCTGTCCCAACCGATCAAAAGACCAGGGTCGTCAGCAGCAGTGGGGGTACTGACGACCACATCCTCTGAGGTACTTCCCCACACTAAAACTCTCATCCCAGCAGTCCTGTTCAGCGATAATGTCCCCCATTCTGTTGATGCCTTGGTAGACTCTGGTGCAGAGGCCAATTTTTTGGATAGATCCTTAGCTAGCTCGCTACATGTTGGCTTGAAGACCCTCTCATCCCCCATCTCTGCGCAGGCCCTGGATGGCAGTCTTCTTTACACCATCACACTGCAATCCCTTCCTATAAAGATGATTGTTTCGGGTAATCATCAAGAACTTATCTCGTTTTACATTGTTGACTCACCTAAATCCCCTCTGGTTTTAGGCCACCCTTGGCTGGCTCAGCACAACCCCCACCTGGACTGGCAGAGTGGGAGGATTATTAACTGGAGTTCCTTCTGTCATGCCACCTGCCTTCATTCAGCTGTCCCTGCTACCCTTGTTTCCAGCCGCCAACCTGTTCCCCTTGACCTGTCCACCGTTCCCCCAGTCTATCACGACTTAAGGGAGGTCTTTAGCAAGGACAACGCCTCAGCTCTTCCCCCACATAGACCTTATGACTGTTCCATTGATCTGCTCCCGGGGGCGCCATTACCCACCTGCCGTCTATATAACATCTCCCGACCAGAGACTGAGGCTATGGAGACATATATCTCAGATTCTCTCGCTGCAGGACTAATCAGGCCCTCTTCGTCACCCGTAGGGGCTGGATTTTTCTTCGTCTCGAAGAAGGATGGTTCACTCAGGCCTTGTATAGATTATCGTGGCTTAAACGCTATCACTGTGAAGAATAAGTACCCTTTACCTCTGCTTGACTCTGTATTCAACTCCCTTCATGGCGCCACAATCTTCACTAAATTGGACCTCCGCAACGCATATCATTTGGTGAGAATAAAAGAAGGTGATGAATGGAAGACTGCTTTCAGAACCCCTCTCGGCCACTTCGAATATCTGGTCATGCCTTTTGGGTTGTGTAACGCTCCTGCAGTGTTTCAGACCATGGTTAACGACGTGCTGAGAGATCTTATTAACCGTTTTGTGTTTGTTTATTTGGATGACATCCTCATTTTCTCCCGGACTCACTCGGAACATGAGCAACATGTCAAACAGGTACTTCAGAGACTGTTGGAAAACCGCTTATTTGTAAAGGCAGAAAAATGTGACTTTCATAAAGATACCATCTCATTTCTGGGCTATATCTTCGAGCGTGGACAGGTCAGAGCTGACCCTGATAAGATCAAGGCTGTTGTGGAGTGGCCGACTCCTACCTCTGTAAAACAACTGCAGCGCTTTCTGGGTTTTGCAAACTTTTATCGACGCTTTATCCGCAACTTCAGCCGTACAGCTCTCCCCCTAACACGTCTCACTTCCCCATCAGTTCCCTTTTTCTGGTCAGACGCAGCAGCCCAAGCTTTCGACAAACTTAAGGAACTGTTCACCTCAGCTCCAGTTCTTCTCCATCCGGACCTGAACCGCCAATTTGTAGTGGAGGTGGATGCCTCGGACACCGGGGTAGGAGCCGTGTTGTCCCAGAGATCTCCTGAGACCCAGAAATTACACCCCTGTGCCTACTTTTCCCGACGTCTTACCCCTGCGGAACACAATTATCATGTTGGGGACCGAGAACTCCTTGCCATCAAGCTGGCTCTAGAGCACTGGCGGCACTGGCTGGAAGGATCCAGAGTTCCATTCCTCATTTGGACAGATCACAGAAACCTGGAGTATTTGCAGTCGGCTAAACAATTGAATCCCCGCCAAGCCCGTTGGTCTCTATTTTTCAACCGGTTCCATTTCACACTGTCATACAGACCAGGCTCCAAGAACCAGAAACCCGACTCACTGTCCCGTCAGTTTGCCCCTGAAGCCACCACCTCCGTGGAGGAAACCATCCTGCCAGCCTCCTGCATCGTGGCTGCAGTCTCATGGGAGGTCGAAAACCAAGTCATAGCAGATCAGCAACATCAGCCTGACCCGGGTACTGGTCCCCCGGATCGACTGTTTGTCCCCGACACCGCCCGATCCCTGGTCCTCCAGTGGGGTCACTCCTCCCGTCTGGCTTGTCATCCTGGTTCCTCACGCACTCTCTCCCTTATCAGACGCAGGTTTTGGTGGCCAACCATGGAGAAGGATGCGCAGGAGTTCGTGGCTGCCTGTACCACTTGTGCTAGGAGTAAGGCTTTGCATCGACCCCCAGCTGGTCTTCTACGTCCTCTGCCTGTCCCTAGCAGACCCTGGTCGCACATTGCAGTGGATTTTGTTACCGGCCTACCTGTTTCCAAAGGTAAAGACACCATCCTGACAATTGTGGACCGTTTTTCCAAGGCTGTGCATTTCGTCGCTCTTCCCAAGCTCCCCTCAGCCAAGGAAACTGCCGACCTGTTGGTGCACCATGTCTTCCGACTCCATGGATTGCCCACTGACATAGTATCTGACCGGGGACCCCAGTTCACTTCCCAGGTGTGGAAAGCCTTTTGTCTATCCATCGGTGCCACGGTCAGTTTGTCCTCCGGTTTCCACCCCCAGACTAACGGTCAAGCCGAGAGAGCCAACCAGGACCTGGAGACCGTCCTTCGTTGTGTGGCTGAATCCAACCCGTCATCGTGGAGCGACCATCTGGACTGGGTTGAGTACTCACACAACTCCCTCACATCCTCAGCTTCTGGTTTATCTCCTTTTGAAGGCTCTCTTGGGTACCAGCCGCCCCTGTTCCCTGTCCAAGAGGTTGAAGTAGCTGTTCCATCAGTTCAGTACCACATCCGCCGTTGTCGTCGGGCCTGGAGGACGACTCGGACTGCTCTGCTTCGGGCTGGGGAACGGAGTCGACGCCAGGCCGATCGCCATCGCACAGCTGAGCCCAAATACGCTCCTGGTCAGAAGGTCTGGTTATCTTCAAAGAACATTCCCTTGCGAACTGACGCCAAGAAGTTGGCTCCCCGCTACCTGGGACCTTTTGAAATCCAGCGGGTCATCAATCCCACGGTGGTTCGCCTGCAGCTCCCCCGATCTATGCGAATTCATCCCTCATTCTATGTCTCCCAGTTGAAGCCTGTGTCTTCCAGTCCTCTGGTCCCTCCTTCCAGGCCCCCTCCTCCCGCCCAGCTTGTGGCTGGTCGCCCGGCGTACACCGTCCGGCGTCTTCTGGATGTGCGCCGTCGCGGCCGGGGCTTCCAGTTTCTGGTGGACTGGGAGGGTTATGGCCCTGAGGAGCGGGCCTGGGTCCCCCGCTCTTTCATCCTTGATCCTTCCCTGGTCAGGGATTTCCGTCGGGCCCATCCCGAGAAGTTCCGGTCGCCGGGTGGCTCCCGTTGAGGGGGGGGGTACTGTGGTGATTCCTGTTCCCTGGTGGGCGTGGTCAGCTGGGACCTGGAGGCACAGCTGATCCACATTTCAGCAATCAACGCACCACCTATTTAAGACCAGCTCTGCCTGCTATCCAGCGCCAGATTGTTGATTGCCCTGCGTGAAAGCCTGCCTGCCTGCTCGTTCGTTTGCTCCCCTGCCTGCCTGCCTCCTGATGCTCGCCGGTCTGCCAGTCTCTGAAGGTTCCGCTGGAAGAATTCACAGGAATCTGTGGGAAATCAATAAATCTCTCTCTATACTCAAAGTGTCCGCTCTTTGGATCCTACTAGCCCCTCACCTACAACAACATGCAGGAAAAAAAAAATCAAAAGTCCCATAAAAAAAATGGACAAACTAATGCAAGGTGAAAGCAGGTGTGTATGCTCACTAAGATGACCCGCTGATTGGCTAATTATGTGGGTGTTTGCAGGTGATTTGCTAATTGCCTGATGAAGCTAGATTACACTGTATTACTGTCACCATCATTACATGCATCTCATAACAGTGTTGTTGTCACAGTGTTAAATCCCATCACACCACCATGATCTAACAAATACTAATACACGATCCTTTATCATCTTGTCTTTCCTGATACTCATTCTAGTCTGTTTTTGAAGCATGATGAGTTGTCGGTCTGTAGCAGGTGTTATCACTGCTCCTTTCTTCTCCTTTCTTCCATTATAACCATCTTTGTCTTTTATCTTTCATCTCTTTCCTATTTTTAAGGTCAGCAGGGAAGATCAGACCCTTTGATAAACTTATGTCAAGGGACTGCTCCAAACTCTCTTCGCAGCCCAGAGCATTGCTGTGTTTGTCATGGCGCTGGCCTGCAGCAAAGTTTTAATATGTTGGCCTTGGTTGAGATCTGATGGTTTATCTTACGGATCAATGACCTTAATCAATACTCACTCTAATCTACACTGGACAAATGGTTTTAGTATGTTGTAGTTTGCAAGTGCATATAAGAGGGAAAAATTACTGAGTAGGGTCATGGATGACATCAAAGACTAGTTTTGAGCATCATTATGATCATGCGGTTGTTTGCAAACTAAGATTATTTCTGTTTTAGTTTGTAAGTTTTAAATAGAAACATACATGAACTAGATGGAGGGGATTGGTTCAGAATCATACCCATAGATAGAACCCAAGCAAGAACCTTGACCAGTGTAGTTAAAATAATGATAAACAATGATGTGAAAGAGATGAAGATAAAATATTAGTGATTCCCCGGGGAAAATTGACAGTTACCCCAGCTGATAAATTCAATGTAGTCAAATCTATTTACTAGCTCTGAATTTATACAATAAAAGATAACTGTCATGAGATATAAAGTACGGAAGCGTAGAGGTGTCATCCTCAAAAAAAAGTTTGGGCCTTATTACGTTATAACGTGATAGTTTTATTGTAAAAACGTGAAACGTGTCACGTTATAACGTGATAAGTTTATTGTAAAAACGTGAACTGTATCACGTTATAACGTGATACGTTTCACGTTTTTACAATAAAACTATCACGTTATAATGGAATAAGGCCTAAACCTTTTTTTTCCAGAGGATGACCGCTCTACGCTTGCGTAATAAAGTACCTTTTTATTTAAAAAAAAAAAAAAAGTAAAATAAATATATATATATATATATATATCATTTGAAATTTGTCACAAAATGCTATAATTTGCCATTTGCAATTAAGATACTTTTGGTTTATATTGCAGTCATAACAAGCAGGATTTTATACTGCTCTTTTATTTTGTTTAACTCTCCCAAGACATGCAGTAAAATTTAATTAAAACGGATCTAGTGCAATGTCTAAGTATTTCTTTCATTGTATTGTCTGTCTGGTTTTTATTTTTTTGTAATTGTTATTTGTTCTTGAAAATATGCTAAATCTACTGGTGTAGGCAATGCATGTATGTAATAAGTACCTGCTTGCATACACATCAATCAAATTATGAAACAGTGACATTATCTACTACTTTGCTGTACAATTCTTTAGATTTTGTAGTTGTTTTGCAACATTTTTTTTCCCTGTACACTCATTATTATACAAGGAGCTTTAATAGATAACATTATATTAATACAAACCCCAAATCTCATTGACTTCAAGGCATCTATGAGTTACAAGCAATTATGATTTGTCTAAGGTATTATAAATGCCTACTTGTATAGGAAATTGATGTTTTACTAAAAAAGATGTGAGACTCATGTTTCATCTCATTCTTCATCACCACTGCCGTGCTTGACAGCTGGTAGAAAGTATTAGTGATACACTGCTTTTCACCAAACACACCACCGTACATTTTAGCCAAATTTTTCCACATTCGTCTCTTCTGTCTAAAGGACATTAATCAAGAAATCTTGTAGTTTGTCTAGATACAATTTTGCAAATCTAAACATTGTTACCATTTAGATAAAAAAAAAAATTCTGATGGGCTGCACGGTGGCGTTGTGGTTAGCACAGACCAAGATGGTCGTTGCATGTTCTCTCCGTGTATGTATGGGTTCTCTCTTCTTGGTGCTCTGCTTCCTCACTTTCCAAAGACATGCATGTTAGGTTAATGGATCACTCTAAATTCTTCCTAGGATTAAATGTGAGCGTGAATGGATGTTCGGTGTTGGCCCTGTGATGGACTGGCAATCTGTCCAGGGTGTACCCTCCCTCTCACCCAATGATTGCTGGGATAGACTCCAGCTTTCCCACAACACTTAATTGGACGAAGCATTAAAAAAAAAAAAAAAAAAAAAAAAAAGAATGAATCTTTCTGATGGCATCCCTTCCACACAAGCCATACTTCTTGGGTCTTTCCAGTTGTGCTGTCATTGACTTTAACCTTATATATAACAGGCCAGGTTGTTTTTGTTTTGTGTTGTTTCAATATTTTATTGACCTCTTTTTCCACAATTTCCATGAAAATTACATTCTGATCTTGGGGTGAACCTCCTGAGAAGATTTGGCAATATTTATTTGTGTTTTTCATGATATACATTTTCTGACTGTAGAATAAAAGAATCTAAACTGTTTACTAATGATCTTATAATCCTTCCTAGGTTGATAGGGAGTAATAATTGCTTCTCTAAGGTTATCTCTGTATTTATCCCTCCTTGGATTGATATTAACACATAGTTGAAAGTGCCAGACCAGACCAGCACAGCTGTTCTCTGGTTAAACTTCCTGATGATCGGCTAATCCAGTCCATTTAATTAGCAGTAACTGATCTGTATATATATATATATATATATATATATATATATATATATATATATATATATATATATATATATGTATATATATATGTATATATATATGTATATATATATGTATATATATATGTATATATATATATGTATATATGTATATGTATATATGTATATATATATATATATATATATATATATATATATATATATATATGTATATATATATATATGTATATATATATGTATATATATATGTATATATATATGTATATGTATATATATATATGTATATGTATATATATATGTATATGTATATATATATATATGTATATATATGTGTATATATATATGTATATATATGTGTATATATATATGTATATATATGTGTATATATATATGTATATATATGTGTATATATATATGTATATATATGTGTATATATATATGTATATATATGTATATATATGTATATGTATATATATATGTATATATATGTATATGTATATATATATGTATATATATGTATATGTATATATATATGTATATGTATATATATGTATATGTATATATATATATGTATATATATATGTATATGTATATATATGTATATATATGTATATATATGTATATATATGTATATATATATATATATATATATATATATATATATATATATATATATATATATATATATATATATATATATATAATCAGTATATATAATATATAATACATAATATAATATATATTATATATTATAGTTAATTATATATTATAGCATCATGGTTAAGATGAGAGTGTGCCACCCCCAGCACCCACTGGCAAGAGTTAGTGATGTACCACCAGAAAGCCTTCTAACTAAGGTGAATGCAGCAATAAGTACAATCCCTACCACAACTATCACTGAAACCAATGAGCTGATATACAGTACAGCAACAGTGATCCTGGAGAAGTTTGGCCAACATAACATCAAAGGCAAGAAGGAGGCACCATGGAAGATGATGGTTAGAAACCAAGATCAAGGCAGCTTGAAGGGAAGTTAGTCAACTGTCAGAACTCCAGAAGGGCACAACCATGAAAAGGGTGCCAGGGAGGTACAGCCAGAAGTCCATACCTTAGGCCCTGGAAACTGCCAAACAAAGACTCCAGGCATTGGCTGTGCAACTGAAGAGATACACAAGAGAAGTTGAGGCCAGAAGAATAAACTGGCTCTTCTCAACTAACCCAGCGAAAGTGTACTTCCAGTGGCAGGGTAATACTACACAAGCTGACCCACCAAGGCTGGAGATGGAACAATACTGGAAAGGTATATGGGAGAAGGAGGCATCACATAAAGACCTCAGAGCAGACCACAGCCCTCCCTGAACAAGGCCCAGTTCGCATCACGGTGGCAGATATCCAGCATAGACTCTCAGGTATGAAGAACTGGTCAGCGCCTGGCCCTAATATGATCCATGACTACTGGCTAAAGAGGCTGACTTCCCTTTATGAATGCCTGGCAGCACAAATGAACCAACTCCTGAGGGATGAGATTCACCCTGAATGGCTGACCAAGGGACGAACAGTCCTGATATTGAAAGACCCCCACAAGGGATCAGTCCCATCCAACTACCGGCCAATAACCTGCCTCTCCACGACATGGAAGCTCCTCGTAGCAGCCAAGGGAAGTGGGCACATGAATAAATACATGGCAGAGACACAGAAAGGCACTGGCAGAGGAACCAGAGAAGCCAAACACCAGCTGCCGGTTGACAGAACAGTCAGCCGAGACTGTAAAACCAGATAGACAAACCTGTGCACCGCCTGAATTGACTTCTGGAAAGCCGACTACTCAATGCTACACACCGCATAATGACTTTCTTTACAAACTCAATGAGACTATGGCAGACCACCCTGGAGGCCAACTTCAAGCCAATTGCACAAGTCTCCATTAAATGTGTCATATATCAAGGAGATGCCCTGTCCCTGCTGCTGTTCTCTATAGGCCTGAACCCCCTCAGCCAACTAATCAACAAGACTGGCTTTGGATAACAATTTAGGAGTGGGGCCACCATCAGCCACCTCCTGTACATGGATGACATCAAGCTGTACACTAAGAATGAGTGGGACATTGACTCACTGATCCACAACACCAGGATCTACAGCAGGGACTTCGTTTTTTTTTTTTGTTTTTTGTTTTTTTGCTGTTTTTTTTCAGACTGCATCACGTGGTGGCACTTAGTTTCTGTGGCAACGCTTGTCCATATGATAGCTAATCTCACTGGAGCACACACTTCATTTAATTCCTGTATCTTCCCTTGCAGTCTGCACATGACAGCAGAATTATATTTTAGGGCTTAAGTGTCAAATTTGGACCCTGCTCATGAAATTGTCATAATGAAATGAGGCTGACCTGAAACCTGACTTAATCAATTCCAGTCCAGGAAATCCCAATGGAGACTCAGATGAAACAAACCTTCCAATGCTCACCCTCGGGGCTCTTCCAATGCCCTTATGAGGAAAGGGCTTAGAGATGTTAAACCTGCAATCTCAGGGCTACAATTTTGTTTGAAGTGGCCCCTGAGTATATGTTTCAGCCCACATCTCTGCACTGATGTCTTCAAACAACTTGTCATTCAAACTTACACAAAGTCTGAAGTATTAGTAACACAGGTGACTGTGCTTATGTACATAAAGGTTGTGTGTTATATGTGGATAAATCTGTGTGCCTCAAATAGCAGTCATCACCTTAGCAACAAACGCATCTACCTGGTGCTCTATGACTGAAAACAGTTTTGAGGGGTTTTTTTAAATATGGGAACACACAAGAGGAGAGATACAGAGAAAAACAGCAGGGAGGAGGTGGGAGATGCAGGGTAAAAGAAAATAGGCGAGGGTGGGGGAAACATGGAACATGGCATTCAGGTTGATTTAATGGCACCAACATTGATATTGCTCACCTCTTTTCTAACCTTTCTTTTTATTTGTGTTCCATTAAACTTCACATTTTCCAAAATTTCAGTGGCTCTCTCAGCAGTCCCCTTTAAAATGCCCTCTTTCTCCATCCTCTATGCTCTGCTCATCTCATCTTTTCCTTCCTTTTGTTCCTCTCTTCTGCTTTCAAAGTATTTTTTCATATCAATGATGGCTCTTACTGCCACAGTAGCTCTATTTCTGATTCTTAGTCATTTTAAGAGGAGGCAGAAAAGCTTTCATATTCAAATTTATGTTTTTAGCAGTGACTGCCTTCATTCAAATCAAGCAGTTACTGATTGCAGATATATAGAATGAGCGTTTGTTTTGACAAACTGACCCCGTATGTGAGTTTTAGTTTGTTGTATTGCATGTCACTGCACCTTTTGGTTTGTGTCTGAGGTCCAGTCGGTTAATCACTCATTTCTGGACTTATCTATGAAAATTTTAAATGGACATGTATGAGCATACAGTACATTATTATTATGTTAACTCCTCCTCCTTTTCATAAATTTCCTCTGCAATCTACAGCAACAAAACAAAGTAACAGAGCCAGAATTACATTAAACAATGCAAGATCGGACCCTGTCCAGTGTGAATAAGAAGTGAGACTCTTGACACTGGAAACATGTACATATGAATCAGCTGGATTCACACAGATGTGATGCTTTAACTCTAGGCTAAGTGGCTGCTGGGCCCAGCTTGACCCCAGCTGCTGTAGCTCCCCATAGCTTGTGCCTGTTTCTCATTTCATCCTTTTTTTACAGTTAATGCAAAATATGTGTTTAGCTATGGTCACAGATACTCTGGATAGTTTTTTTTTTTTTATTGGTTTCTTCATTAATGTGGATCACATGGTCGGTCTGACCCACACCTTTCTGGGTCTTTAGGTGGTGCTCCAAGAGAAAAATCTCAGCAATACCAAGTGAACACATAAAAATATTATCAACTGGGCCTGTTTCTGCATATAAAAGTGTTTTTGTATATAAAAGTATTAAATGGACCACCTCTGAACATTAGTAGAGATATTCATATTTAATTTGAGATACATTGTAATAACTTTGTCAATCCTCTGGTGATAGTAAATTGTAAATTGATAATACTAAATTGCAAGCAGAACTGATGCTCTCAGCAACCGAAAATGTAAAAAAAAAAAAAAGCTTTGTGCCTTTTTACCAGGTGTTAGTCTGGTGTTACAGAGTAGGATAATAGCATGATAGATATAAACAATTCATCAATGATTTTTAATCACACTTTCAGATTTCCTCAGAGTTCCACTGTAAAGTTTTTACTCTTCACATCTCAACAATTTATTGTGAAGCACATTCAGGCAAATATTCCGTAGCATCCCATAGTTCAGTGTACAGGAATAAACACAGTATGACTGAGGAAAATAACGGTCTGTTGCAAAACGAGGCTGAGGAAGTGGGGTGATAAATTTCAGAGCTGTAATAGGCAAATGATGGAGTGATGTTGTGAGCACAGAAGAGGCAGAATAATGAACGCTGCTCTGGTTATATAGTGTGTCAGTTTGATGGGACTGACAATATTCAAGGTTGACTGTACAGAAAGGGGCTTGTTAACAGCACGGAGGACCTGCCTGTCTGGCCAAACACACACCTCAGTTTAAAAATGTTTACTTGTTATCTAAATTATTTAGTCTTTTTTAGGTAATAGTTTTAAAGTCAAAGCAACAATTTTTTGCTCTTTTTGTAAAATGAAAAAAAACCACACACAAAAAAACATGATGGTGAGCTAAAATATGTGCACATTATTCACTCTTCTAATTTCAACTCATTAGAATGCTAAGATTTCCACTGAGCTGAGTGTGTGAGGATGTGTAGGCACACACAATGAGAAGTGTTTCCCTTTTGAGGACTTTCAGGTTTAAATTCATATTCTGTGCATAGCTAGGTAGGTTAACGCTAACTTGTTCTAGCATTTAGATACAGTATTTTATACCTTATACTGTGTCTATGTATGCTATTCACTAAATTTAATCATTATGAAGAGAGTAGTCTTAATCACAAGCTCCAATGTGTCACTGAGCCATAATTTGTGACCCAGATAGGAGACACATTTGGGCCTGAACTAGGCTACTTTTGGTGCTTTTGGATCAGTAACAGCACTGACAGTGTGTGGGTCCCAAATGGCCAAAAGACCTAAAAACAATACAGATTTGGGCCAAGTTTGGTGGATCTTTTGATAACTCAGGATATCCACAGCAACCCTTCGCCAAAATGTAGTTCTTAAGAAAACTACATTTGTGAGCCATGTATCAAATAAGCTTTTTTCTTTCTCTGTCTTTTTTTTTTAAGTAAAAAATTCTCTACCACAAAAATAATGAAAAACTGTCTAACTCCACTATTCATTGGAGCACATTTTCTGAGCACATCTCCTGTTATTTTTCTTTCGTGTACAGTTTCTTGTGAAGCCGATCTTATTTGAGGTTTGTTTAAGAACTTCAAAGACCAAGAACAAAATCAGGAGAACCTTCACATGATTAAGGGCCTTTTTTTTAATCACTTCACTCATTGTTTTAGTTAGACTTCCTTTTTTTAAATAATCCATTTATTGGGCTTCATATGTTAATTTGCAGAAACACATTTAGTTAGAGGAGCATCACTATCCAAAGAGAAGTTGTAGTTGTCTCCTTCAGAGTGTTATAAGGATTTAATCCTTCTTGATTCAAACTGGTTGAGAATGGGGTGACATTTCTGACAATACACCTACAAAACAGATATTACAAACACATTAAACCCCTGGTGATTTCAGGTTTGTGAGTAATCAATCTGCTCCATGTTTGACACTTTCGTCTCTCTGACATGCACATACAAACGGACCAGTTTGTCAGTGCCTCTGCACTAAGATCTCTGTCAACATGTTATCCATACCATTGGAAGGACATGTACAACATATTGTACAATATAATTAAATGATCTCACCCTCTCTTTGTTAACAGTGTATGTGTGCTGCTGCCATGGCAACCATGGCTCCTCCCCTCTCATTTCTTCTCCTGCTGCTTCAACTGGCTGATGGCTCATTCCCAGAGGAACCCAGTCCACTCAGCTACGTCCCCATAGAGGGTATGTGTCTTTCCCCTCTGTACGTGGGTGTGTGTTTGAGTGCACAAGTGTATGTGCAGCATTGATGAATTGCTTCATAGTGTGTGTGGAAATCGGAGGTTACGGGTCAAAGCCTTGGTTAGGAGCTGCTTTAGAGCTACCCAGGCATACAGATAAAGAAAGTGCACACCTTCCTCTCATGCAGCGTAGAAAATTCATAAATGTGAGAGAAAAACAATGGCATTACGGACAAAAGAATTTGTCTGAGAGGGAGAAAAGATTGTAATAGATTTTGAAAAAGGTAGAAAGATTAAAAATATGAGATAGTCGGATATGGTGGATGCAGATGACAAGAGAGCAGGCTGAGTGGTGAAAGAGAGAATGGAAGCAGACGTGGGGATGGATCTTTATCCCTCCTGCAGTCAAGGACAGTGAGACATTTTCCCAATCTGTCTCCTGATGGTGAGGGCTCCCTGTGGAGAACTCCTCCTCAAAACTTTCTCATAGTCTGACACTTGCACCTTCTGTCCTTTCTAACTCATCTGTAATTTCTGGTTGATCTGAATTGTAGGAAGGAGAAGCGGGGACAAGAGTGATTAGATAGTTTTTCTCATTTAGAAGCTTTCCAGTGTATCAACAACATCAAGAAACAGAGGATAAAAGCGCTTCAGTGTGCTAGAACACTGTCAGACTATTGTTTTTTTTTCTTTCCATTATGTCATATCCTTAACAAAGGCGTCAAGAATGAAAATAGATACTATTTAGGTGAAGCCTGTTAATGTGGACATGAAATGGGATTGATCTTTTCTGAGTTGTCAGACGGTGCTTAAGCCAGTCACATAAGTTGTAATAACACTTTTGCAAAGCATTTAACTTTGTCACATTTTGTATGTTTATGTGGTCATGCCAGTGGTGAGGAGGTATCCTGTGTTCCTGGGCAGAGCTCATCGTTCAGCTCAGAGACAGGAACTGCACATCCAGACTGTCCTCCAAGTCAACCGCACACTCTACATAGGAGCCAGGTAACCAACAGCAACCACCTCCAACTGTGTGTTGCTGACGTGTTCATATTAATATGTGTTTGCTTTCATTTGGTGCCACAGCTTCCATCTGCTGTCATTCTGCAGAAAACATTTTCAGTTTGTTTGACTGATGATTTATTCAGTCTTGCTTTCAAATGTCAAGTGTGAGCTGTGTGCTCATGTCCTACATGGAAAACAAGAATTTGTTTGTCACCAGCTGAAGTAAAAAAGAATTTCACATTCCCTCTAACAAATCTGTGAATTTGGATTTTATCTTATTTATGTGTCTTTTTGTTATTTTATGTAATGCTGGAAGGGATGCAACAGTGGTCTCACTTCAAGAGAGTGATACACAAACCTGTGCTGTTTTTCACACATAACAACAGATACTTTCTGGGAAATGTGAAGATAATTAAGACCAGACTTAGTCTACAGTTTCTGTTCACACATTAATTTCACAGAGGAAGATATTCTGTTGCAAACGTTCTCACAGGTGGAAATGTAACATCTGTTTGCCTCGGGTCCTGCACAGAAGAAACAGGATCTGAGGCAAAGTACCCCGTGGAAACAACTGTGTTCTGTTTACAGCACTTCAAGAATGGAGAAAAGGGCTCTTTATTTACCATTTCTGTGTTTGTATCAATATTACATGTATTAGCACAGATTCATAACAGCAGATGCATTATTAAGACAGAGCAGTTTGTACCAGCTTGCATTCTGCACCTTTAATGTAAATGTTCCAGATTATTTGCTCCTGTGTGCACACTCTGGCACACTCACTCCCCTTCTGGACTCCTTAATAGATGCCATTCTGGGTAGTATCAATCAGACCAGCAAATGCTGCAGACATTTCTAGTATGTTCAAATATGCAGCTCTTGTTTCAGTGCTGCAGTGCATGTGTGGGAAAACAGCTCAAGAGTATTTGCCTCATGCTCTAAGAAAACCAGATCAATACAGGTAATAAATAATACAGGTCCCCTCCTGAAATAAAGCATTATACTGTTGAAAATAGTTTTAATATGAGTCTTCAGCCCTTTTAAACAGAATAGAGGCTCGTTGGGACATTAAAACACACATACGTGCACACACACACACACACACACACACACACACCAACAGTCTGACAAAAATTGAACTATGATAAGATTATTTAAGGACAATAATATAACATTAATCAAGAATAAATTAATTCAAGATACAGTGTCAAGAAACATAGATCATGCAATCACAGACAATCCCCAACCACTTCATTAAGTAGACCCGTTTAATTGCCTGCTAAAGAAAATGCTAATGAACCAATGATGTGGAAGAAACTCCATGCATGAATGTGTATTAATGTGTCCATTTCGTTAGTCCTGCCTTACATTTGCTACATTTTAACTGGAGTAAAATAAATCAGTAGAGCAAAGATTGAGCTGATTCATTGGTTCATTTTATATATAAAAAAAACTAACTCCGCTGATCATAAGATGTTTTCACAGGTTATGTGAAACTAAATAATGCAAACTGAAAACTAATCCCTTTCCTTTTTTTTTTTTAATCACAGATTTGACATTCAATTGTATAATTTTTTTTTTTTTTTTTTTTTTTTTGTCTCTTTTAGAGATGACTTGTACAGAGTAGAGCTGGATAACATGGCAGGTGATGAGATGTTTTACAGCAAGGTATGACTCATTTTTCTTACAAGCACACATACAAGAACTAGTAAACGAAAGTGCTCACATACATGCCTGTATATACAAATATAAAGTGATTTTTGCCTCCTGTGATTCATTCATGCATTTCAGAAACGTACATGGGAGTCCAACAAGAATGATATTCGAGTGTGTCGGATGAAGGGCAAGCATGAGGTAAAATACTTGTGCACAGCACGCTGACTTTGAAATCCGCACGTACATGCATCATACAAGAGTACGACTATCACACGCATGGACAGACACAACAGCTGTTTCAAAAATCTTATTTCCTTTGGGTGTACCTGCATGTGCTGTTTACACCAGTTTGAGTTGATACAGAATCAGGACGTCACTTATATCACACAAATACAGCAAAAGGTTACCAGGGTTCAAAAGAATCAAAAAGCCTTGTGCATTGTGCTACTTTTCTTCATATGTCAATGATTTAATGGGAAAGACAAGAAAAATCACAATTATGCCTCTTTATAAAATGTTAGTTGGTAGTGTTATTTAGTATGAAGGAAATGTTATTAAATCTACAAAAAAAGAGTGACTTCATAGGATGATGACCCTGTAAGGTGCAAGCTAAATAAAACCCTTACTGTATAAATATAGAGGGGCAGCTGGCAAAGGCAGTCTGGATGGAACTGCATGATGCACAAAGATGGAGAAGCAAAGGTGAAACATTATAAAGCAAACTGAGAAAAGAAACTGACACAGCCGCAGGGAGGAAGCTGTAATTGAAATCAGTTGAGGAGGAGAGGTGTAGGTGATGATAAGATGTGTGTAGGTTGAGGAAAAATACAGAAGTAACACATGAGGAGGAGAGGGCAGCTGAGGAAGAAAGGAGACAGTGTAGGAGTGTTTAGCGCAAGACTTAAAGCTGTGATAAAGTCAGAACACAGACACAAGACAAAAAAGTCTGGCTGGAGGTGGACAGACAGGAGTGTGAGACAAAAGGTAGGCAAATTGACGATGTCATTTAAAACCCTCTAAATCAGACAAGGACGTTGAAATCAACATGCAGCGGTTAATCATGTGACTTAGAGCAGGAAAAACATGTTGCCAGTAATAAACGCACTATTACATGAGTAATAAAGAGACCCGTTGTGAATGGTACCTGTGCTCTGAATATGTAACATTTAATTAGATTACAGATATTTCTTCTTTCTCCCGTTCAAAAAAAAGTGTTAAATAGTTTTAAATTGCTCTCATTTACTTTTCTGTCAGCAGATAAAGACTGGTATAAAGTTGAAGGATTTATTGTAAAATTGTAGCTTAGGATGATGAACAAAAAGTGAATCACCACAGGAAAAAACATGTAACAATAAAGATGCATCATACTTGTAATAAACAAGAAGTTTGGTTGGGTCAAGTTGTCTTCAGATGGATTAAGTTGAACTGTTTCCCCACGTTTTTAATGTTAGGCTAAACTAAGCTCCAGCTACTTTTGAACCACGTTAATGTAAAAGGCACTTCCCTGTTCTTCTCTTACTCTCATAGAGTGGAAAATATTTACCAAAATGTGTCCAAAATATTATATTTTAAGATGCCCCTTGAAAGAAAAGGATTTTTCAGAGCTTGTCAACAAATCAATGCAGCGTTTTGTTGGAATACATCTGATTTATTACAGTTTAGTTCTGTCAAAAAAAAGTACAAAAACAAGGCCAGGCATATAGTTGAACTAAAAATAGTTTCAATTGTACAAAGAAATAATCAGGACAAGCAAATAAACAACATCGACAAAGACCAGTCTCTCAACGAAGACTCATTTAAGTGGGTATCCAGACAGACTGAAAACACTGTTATGAATCAGGTACATGCACACACAGGATGAAAGATTAACTTGCAGAGATGGACAGCAAGATTTTAGATAACAATAAGAAGAAGAAAACACATCTAACCAAAACCTGACAACATTGTAATATTTGGAGCTAAATTAGCAGTAGCATCATTGCTAAAGAAATTTTAGACATTCAGAGTTTTATAGGCTACTTGTAGTTACATATCAGCAGAACGAGTTCTGTTATATTCTTTTTTTTTTTTTTTTTTTTTTTTTAGATCTTTCAGAGCTGCAAAATCAGGAAAAAGCTTTATTAAACATTGGCAACATAATATTAGCCAGTCAGAGCAGTCAAGGGTTTCCAGACTGACTAGGAGCAGCTGCAGGAAGGTGAGCTGTGGAGAAAGAGGTTCGCTTGTTTTGCATTTTAATGCATCTGCACATGTTCAATGAAGCAAATGTGCACAGTTACATTCAAGCCATTGAACACAAGCCAAGACAGAAATTATTCATTTTTATGAAAAATACCAGTCTGGATATGCAGTGGTAAGGAAAACAAGATGTTTAATCATTTTAAGAGCAGAAGCGTAATTTTTTTAAATAAACAAAGCTGAAATAAAGAACATTGGATGACTTTTTTGCCTACACAATGATTTTCACGGGCTTCAGGTGATGAGACAATGCTGTATGATGCTGTCACATCTAATCTAGAGGGCTAGATATATCATCAAGTCTCAGGTTTGCTAAAAGTTCAAACTGGGTTCATGTTTTCCACACAACACGACACATTTAAAATCATTCTTTTTAGATTGCCCTGTGTCATTTCATAATCTAGTTTGCTTTGTTTTTCCTACAGGGAGAATGCCGTAATTTCATCAAGGTTTTGCTCAGCCAGCATGGCGGCCTGTTTGTATGTGGAACAAATGCCTTCAACCCACTGTGTGCCAACTACACTGTCAGTATCCAGCTATCTGCCAGTCTGTGAATCTCTGTAAATCAGCCTGTTGGTTTATCTCTGTCATTCTTGTCCTGTTGCAGGGAGACACTCTGGAAATGGTGGGGGAGCCTGTCAGTGGGATGGCCCGATGTCCATATGATCCACGACATGCCAACGTGGCATTATTTGCTGGTGGGACATTGAGTTTGAGCTTAAACATAACAAACTTAGTTTTCCGGTCCAGGCTTGGAAACGTCTGCGCCCTTGTGTTTACCTTAACAAATGATTTATAGTCAGACCTCTTGCTGCATTGCTTGTTTGGTTTTAATCTTCCTGACCTTGTGTTATCTCTCTATCTGTATCTCTCCTCTCTTCTGCTTCATATCCCTCCATCGTCTCTCTGTGCATCGCTCTCTTTCAGATGGAAGTCTCTTTACCGGCACCGTGACAGACTTCCTGGCCATCGATGCAGTGATCTATCGTAGCCTCGGTGACAGCCCCACCCTCCGAACAGTCAAGCACGACTCCAAGTGGTTCAGAGGTACTTTTAGAAACAGGCATAATAAAAGTGACCCTCCAGGGCCATTAACCTTCAACAGATAATCATTAGGGAAAATAATAAAAATCATCCTCATCATCATCGGTACTTTCCTAAAGGAAATTGAACTGCCGGCTGCCATATGAGGCTCACAGGTGAATTAAAAAACATTTCGCAGGACTAAACAAGTTATATTCAACAAAAGCAGACATGATTAGGCCTCCATTTAAAAGACTTATAAAAGGATTCAGACAGAGTGATGTATTGAGGTTAGTCGAAATCCCCACAGATTCAAGGTTTTAAGTGAAGTTTTCAACTGAACAATGAAGCCTAGAACTGAAACCAAGCCCTGGAAAGTTAAAGCTGGAAGAATAAATGGTAGATGATGTCTACTCTGTTGTATTTGGTGATGAATTAAATAGGTTATGAATGTTTAATAAGCACGGCTGGTGGACAGCAACGTTTCATGTTGATGTGGCTGTAATTGCAGAGCCGTGTCAGCAACTATGTTGCCTGGAGTCTCACTCCAGGCACTTTGTATAAAGTCTTTGCAACAGTGGATGTACTTAGCCTGTGTGTTTCCTCATTTTCAGAGCCCTACTTTGTGAGTGCCATGGAGTGGGGGCCTCATATTTATTTCTTCTTCAGAGAGATGGCCATGGAGTTTCATCATCTGGAGAAGGTGATATACCCTCTTTCATGGCCTCCTTTCTTTCTTTCTGCAATCCGTCAGGCTTACCATCTCTTCTCTTATTGTAGGTGATGGTCTCCCGTGTGGCTCGTGTGTGTAAATCTGACCTTGGTGGCTCTCAGCGCGTCCTCGAGAAACAGTGGACTACGTTTCTAAAGGCACGACTCAACTGCTCTGTCCCAGGGGACTCTCACTTTTACTTCAATCTCCTGCACGCCACCAGCAACATCATCCACATGCAGGGTCGAGACGTCATCCTGGGTCTCTTTTCCACACCACCTAACAGGTACCATGATGCACAGGCTTTGTACATGAATACAGACAGACTCTATTTTCCTGTAAATGACTTTTCTCTGCGTTTCTTGTAGTATTCCGGGTTCTGCAGTGTGTGTGTTTGACATGCAGCAGCTCGCTCATGTCTTTGAGGGACGGTTTAAAGAGCAAAAATCCCCTGAGTCTATTTGGACACCAGTACCGGATGAGGCAGTGCCTAAGCCAAGGTAATGTGATGCAAAGTGTATATGAACAGCAGTTCAACAGAGCATTGCAGCCCCGCTGTACCAGCATCTGTAGTCTTTTTGCTCTCCTCCCTTGAGCTCCAGCTGTCAGTTAAACTGCTACTTTGCTACTCTTCAGTAAATTTACTAATCCAGCACCTAGCAGATGCAAAGGTGATCCCCTCTGGCTCTCCTTTCCTTATCTATCACTCTTCTTTTTTCCCACTTTTCATTTTTTCTGCTCTTCTCTTTGTCTGTAGGCCAGGGGGATGTGCAGTGCAGGGATCCAGATTTAGCTCCTCAACGACATTGCCAGATGAGGTGCTGAACTTTGTGAAGACCCACCCGCTAATGGACGAGACCGTTCCACTGCTGGGGCATAAACCTTGGGTGGTCAAAACTATGGGAAGGTATGCATAAAGAATTATTCAATAGCTAGGAGAAGCTATGAATAATGGAAGCAGAAAATGTGTTAAATAGCAGGAAATGTAAATTACTGACCTAATTTACTGACTTATCTGTCCATATAGGTACCAGTTGACAGCCATGGTGGTGGACACCGAAGCTGGCCCCTATAAGAACCGTACAGTCTTGTTTCTGGGCTCCACCCGAGGGACTATACTCAAGTTCCTAATGATTCCTGGTGGAGATTCAGTCTCTCACAGCAGTGTGTTTCTGGAGGAGGTGGAGGGATTCAACCCAGAGAAGTGAGTGGGAGTCGAGAGATCCTTATCTTTTATCTCCAATTTATTGCAATTCTTGGCATAATGCTCCAGATATCCAGTCCCGGTGCACCTGCTTCCGACTGATAAATGTGCTTCCTATAAATGAACTGCCTTCGGTTACAATTACTAAATAGCAGGTTTTCCCAGTTTTTCAGTACAGCTCTCACTAAAAGCCTGTTGAGTTAAAACTGTCATATCCATTACAGGTATTTACTGCGACTCTGTAATTAAAGCAAGACTGTGTACATTTTTCTGAGATGCAGCAATAGCAGCTGCAGCGGGGCTAGTTATGGGATGCTGGTGCATTAAATTCTGTTGAACTCCAGTTTGAGCAGGGAAGGATATTGGAACAAAACCTGTCAATCACTCATGCAAAAAAAACAATAATGTAACAGTCCACCCATGTCAAGTCAGCACCCGGCTAATGTGATTAGTCTGGGCGAAAACAGCTCAGTACTCGCAGCAGCTGTGCAATGTGATGTTTTTGCAACAGGAAATTAATGAATCAGACAATATGTGAACATGTTCCACTTAGTCAGCAGTAGTTGCACCTGACCATAAAAACAAAATTAATAATGCACTGCTTGGATATGCAGCTTTGGTCTTTTTTTTCTTTGCTATTCACAACAAATATGAAAATCTGTTACATGTTGAATTTCACAGAGGAAGATATTCCGCTGTAAATGATGCATCACGATGCATGAATAGTTGTTTTAGAGTCGTATTGCGGTTATCTGAATTATAATGTAATCAGTGTGATTTGACAAAAGACCCACTCCCAACTCCAACTTTTATTTGCACCAGAAATGCTCTGAAAAAACAAGTTGTGCTGTGTTCCTTTAGGCGACATTAATAATTACAGCAAAAAGATCTCACGTTTTTGTGTTACTTCCTGATATATTGGTAATTATTCTCTTCTTCTGCATCTATTACTTTTTGCTTCTTGTCCTTGTTTAGCCCCACACCTGAGTAATGTCTAATATCAACCCCAAGGCCTGATCAACACTCCCAGCTTTTACAGATATACTGCCAGTCAATCCCACAGTAGAATTTAAACATTATACACTTCAGCAAACTCTAAGTTCTGAAAACCTTAAACATAATACTGCATGAAAATTTGAGCATCTCTACAATTCTCCAATAAAAATTATTTTTTCCTGATGTGTCCAAATATTGTGTACAGAGGCAGAGCAACAAATTAATATTTCAACTGTGATAGTAAATATTGGCCCTTGTCGATGATAAGATGCTTGATAATATGATCATATCCTCCTGAACCCTCACACCCCTTGCAAGAGTGTGAGTAGTTGCTTTCTTTTGTTTTCTGTCTGATCACATTTACTTCTTCATGGTTTTTTTTTATGATTACTGTTTATTTCCTGTATTGTTGCCTGATATTGTGTGTTGTATTTTTCTGGCAGTAAGGGTTATTTTTGGATTGGACCCTTTGACCCGCCACTCCCTGGTTTGTTTGCTGTTTTCCAGAACAAACCTGGCCTGCAGTGACCTTGGTGTTTTTGGACCTGTCCTACATCAGGGTCCTCTTTGCTGAGACAACTCATAAGAGTTCCTTTATCACAGAAACACTGACATTATGACTTTTGAGTGTGAGATCAAGGGGCTTTCTGTTCCAACAGATGAGGCCTTTGACCTTGTCTCACAGTTTGTCTTTCAGGTCAAAATGATGAAGATCACCTCCTTTTTCCTGCTCTGCCTGTGTTACAATTTCTTCTCTGATCTCCAGGTGTGGTGAGGACTCTCCTCAGGCTCGTCAGCTCTTGTCGCTGTCTTTGGACCGAACCAGTCACACTCTGCTGCTGGCCTTCCCCACCTGTCTGGTCAGAGTGCCTACATCACGCTGCCATCTCCATTCGCGCTGCATGAAGTGAGCGGCTTTCAGCTACTTGTTTTTGTCTTGGAGTATTTTCCATTCCCTCAAAGTCTCTTTGGCTGATCTGAGTGAGTTTAGTAGTGGCCATTGGCCAAGGAAAAGCATTTGGGCCAAGTTTAGATACATCTCTGATTTGTGTAGTCAGTCCAGCAATATTACAGTACAGTAACTATCCTTTTTTTTCGTCCGTGGGGATGGAGAACACATTTGAGTTAATAATTTAACCTTCCTGGAGAATTTGTTTCTCCAGGAAATAATATTCAACCTAAAGAAAACAACTTTTAGGTGGTGATTTATCTGAAATTCCTAGAAAACGTTAGTTTATTACAGCGCATATGAAGGAGATATTTAGAAGCAAAACACAGACCCGCAAGCCAGCTTCCCACAGCGGATATATATCACACTTAGCTACTGCTGAGCAAGTATCATGTTGATACAATATGTGCTCCTGCTGTGTATAAAGACGACTAGCTCATGAGATACATCATTCTGCCACATTTTTCAAAACATACCTCAAATAAAACTAAAGAACATGTAGACATACATATGGAGGAAATTTAGCATTCCGGTGTTTGACAGCTACATAGTAAACCATTTTCTGCCAGGCATGTCATGATTATTCCCTGCTAGAGTGCTCTGAGAAATAAGCTCAGTATTTAATCTTTTCTTAATTTTTTTTCATTGAATGTGTGTGCCTGTACAGGAGCTGTCTGGCCTCCAGAGATCCATACTGCGGCTGGACCAGAGGCAGCACCTGCTCCTTCCTCAGACCAGGCACACGGTGAGAGAAATAAACACAAACGCACAAATATATCTGTAAACTTCTTGCTGTCGCTGCAGACATACTGACTGTAAAGCAGGAATAAGCTATGTGGCGAGATTTCATCAGGCCTGAACGTGCATCACTTTTTACTAACCACAAAAACCCAAATATTTTTTGTAAATGTGTCAAATGGAAAGTATGCATGGAATATTCATTTGAATTTGAAAATAATTTGATCAAATATAACATTGACTCTTCAGATTTCCATCTGTGGGAAATATTAGCACAAGACCTTTTTTTTTTCTCATTTACTGTTGTGTTTCAGGCTCCTACTGGTTTATAATTCCTTTCTGGTCTGTATGCCTGCTCTTAAAGGTGGAGTATGTAAGATTTTCAATATTTTCAAAATAAATTAACTAAAAAAAAAAAACTATAATCATAATTAGATCGTTTTTTTAAACATGTAGGTTCCAGTCTGTTCATATTTTATGTGTTATTAAATTACAAGTTTAATTATTGGACCCTTCTTAAATGTTTGCCTACCAGTAAAAAAAAAGTGCTTTTTGTCATTTGTCATTAATTAAACTTGTAATTTAATAACGCATCAAATACTGGAAGACTGGAACCTACATGTTAAAAAAAAACTATCTAACTATGATTGTAGTTATTTTATTAGTTAATTTATTTTTGAAAATATCGAAAATCTTCCATACTCCACCTTTAAACAGCATATTTCTGTGATCTGTATTTCCTTCTTAAATGTTTTCCAGTTATTTCTGTTAAGAGACTTTCTGAAAGACTTTGTGGATTTAACATTTTAGAAAAAATAATATTCAAATATTAAGCCACTGGTATAATTCTGTTTATTCAATACAAATCGTGATCAGTGGATCATTGATAATATTCGTAATTGCGCCATAAAAGGCATAATTTCACAGTCCTTGCTTCAACTCCCATCACTACATGCATGATTGACCCCCACCTCTGACCCTGAAGAAGAAGATCAATGAAATGATCAATTGCATATCCCATCACAAAGGATGGTACATCAATATGTGCCATACTGATCTTAGTAATAAACACTAACAGACACTAACATTCATGTGAAGCTCTTTACGTTGAAGCCAACCTTTTTAGTTAGTAAATGGAAATTTTGTGAGTCATCTTTAAATAAATATTTTAGTTAGGTTAGGTGACATTCATCCATTCATTCATCATTCATTAATGTCAGGGAAAATTTAGCTAAGCTGTGATCTCTCTCTCTGGCTGCAGGCTGCCTTTTCAACAAGATGTTGAGTATGGAAACACCACCTCCCACCTAGGAGACTGTGATGGTAGGTTGCAGCACTACCTGATGGATGCTGCTGGCTTATACAGTGAAATGAGGGAAGGCTCCACCTCGTGGCTCTTTCAATCATTACACATCTTTGTCTGTCATTGAACATTTTGTTCTGATACTTGCAAGTGATAATAACTGTGACTTTTGTATTTTAGCATGTTTTTTATATCTAGGATAAAACGTGATTTCCTCCCAAGATTCACTGCAGGGTGTCAGAGCCGAATCAGTTGGATAACGAACTTTGATTTAGACTTTAACCTCATTTTTTTACTCATCAAAACCCTCCCAGTGTGAGACATTTTAATTAGGGAGGATGTGAAAGAAGTGCAGACAATGCCAGGCTGCAGGATGGGAAAATGCACTGTCCTCTGGTGTATGAGGTTTTGTTTTCTCAAAGCTGAATATCTGAGGGGTTTAGTAGGAAAGCTGGAAATAGCTTAGTATAATGTCACATGGTGTCACTTCTGTTGAGAGGCTCAGATGTCAGGGCAGCAGTACCACAGAGGCCCTCTTTGAAGCTTGCTGTAAAATTCACAAAGTCAGTGGAAAGCAAAGAAGAATTTGCTTCTCCAGCAAATTCTTTCTGAACTGCTCCACTTGTTATAGCCCAGTTCAAGAGTCGTAAAATGTCCTTTTAGTTGGATGTGAATTTCCAAAATACAAGTGTAAAAGGGTTAGACTATTATGATATATAGTTTTCTAGCTCTTATCCCTGCCCCTAGAGTCAGACAACATTGGTGGTAAGTGATGCCAGGCTGCAGACCTGACGGACTCTTATCCAAGTGATGAAAGCACTGGGGAGGCCGGGCCAGAGACAGACTTGCGCTGCTCTGTCTGCAGATGGGACCGATTAAAACTGGGTGGAAACACTGAGGTAATAGTGTGCCACAGGCACTGGCTCTCCGTCCACGCTACAAGATGGAAAGTGTGAGGAAAAGAGAGGAGAAAAACTCTGCTGTTGAGGTCTAAGTCATGCTGATGACAAGTGCAGGCCTCACTAAACCTGGAGCTCGTGAGGCCTCAAGGCCAAACTGGAGAGAAGCTCCACTGGAACATCATCATTGCTTGAAATAATCACATAATGAAGGGGATGGTGATCACCGGTTTGAAGTGTTATTGTAGTTATTGATTTATTATCCTACCTTATGACTAGAAATTAAGGAGCAGGATATTGCTCACTTTGTAACTGCACCCTGTGGTCACACATTTAGAGCAGATCTAGTGTGGACTATTCTACTAAATGTCATCCTCATAATTTTGTATCTCAATTTTTTTAGGAATTCTGCAGCAGAGTTTGTTAATTGAACCAGAGAGTTTGGTCTCTCTCAACCTCCTTGTGGCATCTGCAGTCTCGGCATTCACCATTGGGGCAGCGCTGTCCGGCCTTGCTGTGTGCTGGATCATGGCCCACAAGCCTGCCAACCGTCGCCATGGCAGCTCTTCCCAGTCTTCCATCCAGCGGCGTGAAAGAGGTCTGCTTAGCAACGCTGGCGGGATGGCTGGTTCTGTGCTGAGCGTGACACGGCAAGGAGGTGGGGAGCGCCCCTGTTCACAGGGTGGGGAGACCCTCTTTGTCATGCCCAATGGCTGGGTGAAGTCGGGAGAGCTTGACCCTGGTTTCCTGCCCACCCCAGAGCACACACCCCAGCAGAAACGCAGAGGCCTACGACTGTCTGACTCTAACTCTGGAGGCTGGGACACAAGTCAGACCTACCTGGGGGGTGGTTCAGTGAGCCTGGGTTCACCCTGCCGCATGCCCCCCTCTGTGTATCTGACCACGAGACTCTTCCAGCAGGGGGGAAGTGGGAGACACAGCAGTGAGGGCCGTGGTAACGACACGCCACGCCAGCATTATGTCTGCTTGAGCAAACAAGAAAAAGGAGGAAAGGGAACGCCCAAGGCACCCCTGAGGAAGTCTGCAGGGGAATATGTCTACCCTATGACCCCCCAGGACTCACCTGAGCGTAGGAGGGTGGTTTCGGCACCTAGTGCCCCCGTGGAGTACAGCGAGCCTCTGCCCCTGCGCTGGCCAGCCCAGGAGGGTTACATTCTCAGCAGCCATGGCATGGTTCCTGTCCCACTGCCTCCACCCGCCATGCCTCCACCAAGCAGCCAGGCTTACATGTCCCAGCAACACACCCCCGGGCTGACCAGGGCTCTATTGAGAGGGGCGCTGGAGCGAGGAGAGCTGGGCGAGCTGGTGGATCTCAGCCATCTGATGAGTAAGAAAAACTGCAGCGATAGGACTCAGGCTGGTCAGTGACTGTGGAGGAAATAAAGAGGACAGAATTCTTTCCATATCTAAACGTCTTGCTTTCATTTCCATAAATCTCTCTTTTCTCCTCATTCAATCAATACCTCCCTCCCCTCCATTCTCTACTTCTTACATCTATATTTCATTGTCATTGACCCGCTCCCCCTCCTCCATCCCACCTCTGATGCACAGTCAGTGTGTCAGGCAATCCTCTTCACCCCCCAGAATGAGTCTCTCCTTATGACTGGCTGCTGGCTCTGCCACTCATATCCTTGCTCACTAATTGGTCAGATGGACTGAGGTTGTTGCTGTGTCTGCATTGCAGAGTTGCCTTTCTGTCCTGCTCCCAGCAGCTGCAAGAAGAGGGAGTAAAAAGGATGGAGGGGGAAGATAGACAGAATGAAAGCTGAATTGGGAACAGAGAGGATGAGAACAGAGACTTAAAGATGGCCTTTCCTGTACAAATTGACTGAGGCTACATAGCTAAGAGTGGAATGCTTTGTCACTCTTGGACAGGATTAACAAGACTGCCAGCCATCTGTTTGTATCTATATTACCTGTTTGTTTGTTTGCCAACTAGATACTTGAACTGAAATAGCAGATTTGGAACATTATAAAAGTATCTAAAGCTCAATAAGAGTCAACAGCAAAACAACTGAAGTTGATCAGACTCTTTGCTGCACACAAACACCCCTTGCATACACTTATTTGTACAGGTGGGTGTTAAATATTCTATAGAAAGCATGACTTGTGTGCCAAATGCCTCTAACTTGTCTCATGGGGTTATGGGACCATAACTCACGTCTGTGGAGAGCAGAGTGCAAGACTGAAATGTCAGCACTGTTCCTGCCAACTGTACGCTCTCTGTAATGACGGCATCTCAGCTGTCCGTCACTCAATCCGCTCCTTCCTTCCACTCCCCGTTCTCTTTAATGACCAATAATTCCTCAAGGACATCAGGTGGGATTGCACCACAACAATGAGCTGGCACGGAAATCTCAGCTGAGAAAGAAGAAAGTCAAAAGAAAAGGAAAAAGGAGAAGAGCAACGTCCTGTGTGAGCAGCTCATGTATCACTGTCACAGCAGTTCTTCTCCATACACACACACTCACACACATTAAGTCTGCTTGTACAATGCAGTAGGGTCTTGTAGGGCGAAATTTCTCTATGAGATCACACTAGGTCAAGGTCCCACAGTGGTGATACAGTGTAAAGTGACAGTTACAGTGGACATGATTGAAACCTCTGGCTTAACGCGTAACCAATTGGGGTAATGGAAATGTTCCCGGCAGGCAGATGGAACTGTATATTCAGCCCATCAAAATGTCCCATACCATGAAGTGGTCAGCATTTAGATCAACACAGCATGGTTTTAGTGTGTTATAGAGGAGACTATAGTCGTAAAATGAGACGAGAAAAAGATGCAACTAAGACTTGATGATACTGGAAATAATGAGAATTTGCCACAACATAACGAGACAGTTTGTCTCTTACTTTCAGTCTATTTCCTGACAGATGAATGCTGGTTTGAACTGACCATGTAGTGCTCAGCAATATATGGTTTATATGTACATAATAAATTTCAATTTAGATAATATGATAACGTCAAACACGAGCTCTGAAAAAATATAGGCAGGCATTAGCCTGCAAACAAAGATCTAAACATTTATCATGTCATTAATGTATGAAAATATGTTTTCATATAAGTTTTGTACCAACAGGCTCCAAGATGAATATCCCCAAGTCACAAAGTGTGTCTTTTTTTACATTCGAGTGCCAAATCCAACTGATGAATGACTTACTGATGCCTGATTACTGGAAAAAAAAAAAAAAAAGGGGAAAAAAAAACAACAAGAAAGCATTTTAAAGTGCCATGATGACGTCCATTTCAGTGAGCAGTTCATCTTTCTCATACTGTGGTGTTAAAGAACTCCAATTGCAGTAAAGTTGTGACATGTATGCCTTTGACCTTACATGCTGAATGTCGAACTTTTTCATTAAGATTTGGGCTTGTACTGTTGAAATCATTGGTTCAGCTCCCTTCATCTGTCCAGAAGCTTCAGATAATGAGGTTCTGTCTATAAACTACTTTGGTACCGTATACTGTAAATATGTAATAATGAATATAGAAACTTTGTCCTGCCCTCTATGGTCACAGTGTTAATGTATTCTCCTATGTCATGATACTGCGTTTACTCCAGAATAGCTAACATGTCTGAATAATGATTCCTTAGTAGTTCATAAGCAAACCTTACAACTGACTAAGATGCATTTCTGGGAACACTGTGGAACTCCTTTTGTGTCCCTGGTTATGGAGGCTGTGTCTTGGCCTACATGTACAGAACGTCTGTCTTTCATTGCCAACCAACTGCCACACAGAAGGATCTTGGAAATACTTATCAGCATCCTGATTGAATGAATGTACTCATCTTTTTTCTATGTTTTATTTGTTTGTTTGTTGAGCTCACCATCCTGTGCAGTAATAATGAAAAGCACAAGAATGTGTCTTTGTTTGGTTTATTTCTTTTGAAGGAGCTGTTCTGTATCATTTGTTAATAGTGTAAATAATCATCATGAATGTAATGTGTATTAGTTTGGTTTCAGGGGGATCGCCCTTGCTCTTCTAAGACAGGACTTGTGTTTGAAGTGTGAGGCTACTTTTCGGTGACAATGCTGTGAATAAACCGTATGTACAGAACTTATGTGACTGGCTGAACGCAGAGTTTAGCCATTTCCTTCCTGTTGTTAGAATAGAGCTGCTGGCCTGACCACAGCCAGAGCTTAGCCTCCTCATTTGACTGACGCCTGTCATGTTTTTGCAGTTGCTAAGCTACTGCTGATGTAATAATCAGTACTGCTATTAAATGGCATTGTATAATTGACTGCTAATGTTGTGGAGTGTGCTTCTAAATGCACTCATTGAAATAAATGCATATCATTATACGCTAATGAATATCAACACAAATACACACCCTCACAAGTGCTGCTTAATTGCTGAACAGCCATCCCGAGAGTTGTGTATGTCATTATCGCAGTTCATTTTCTTTAAATGAGATGTATTTGTCATCAGACTGGCAGACTGAACCATCTAAACAGGCCCATTCTGGGCTGGGTGGAGGCAGGAAACATTTTAAGCTTTTTACTTTCTTCACCACAAGAGGGAGCTGGACACAGAGTGTCAATGAGGGGAAAGTAAAACACAGGCTCTTCTAGGTGCCTTTGAATAAGGTGGACATAGTCTGTCTCTTCACCCCCAGCACAGACTGCTGTTGTGTTGAGAGATGTGGCAACAAGCTGGGAATAGCTCATGTTTTCTGAGTGGTAACGTTAACAGATGGAAGGTGTTGGATAACACATATTACCATATCAATACTCACATACATGCTCTTGCACCGCCAGTTGATGTTTTAATCCAACAAGATCCAACTGACAACAAGTAAATGCCGACTCTCTGTGTTCAAATATTAGGATAATTAAATTCAGCTGGATTTGTTTTATTTGCAAAGCAAAGACAATGCTTTCACTCACTCCAAATGTCACTGAAAGGAAAATGGTCCAGTTTTTCTCAGAAACATGAATGCACAATAATTAGGCAGCAGTTTTACCAACAAACTCTTTAAGATAGTTTTTCATCAAGAAGCAAGTCAAAATAAGAGTCAAATTACTGCTGTGTAACTAATCCCCCACATGCTCTCAAAATTTCTGTTTTTAATAACTGAAATGAGCCCTCCATCTATCCATGCACAGAGTTTTAGTCATTGTTCAACCAATAAAACATTCATTCATCAATTTTCTTTGCTGCTCAGTACAA
Source organism: Telmatherina bonti (assembly GCF_933228915.1). Lineage (NCBI taxonomy): Eukaryota > Metazoa > Chordata > Actinopteri > Atheriniformes > Telmatherinidae > Telmatherina > Telmatherina bonti. Next base: position 25,573,459 of record NC_136625.1, on the reverse strand, counting down.
TTTAAGGACAAATACATTTATCCCAGTCCTTTTTTCTTTTATTTCACATTCATCTAGCAACCCCCCCCCCCCCCCCCCCCCCCCCCCCCCCCCCCACACACACACACACACATATACACACACACACACGCACACACACTTTCAGTTCCCTCCACATTGACAAGTACAGCTGCACTCAGCAGTATAAAATAGGCTACGGACTGACTTGTGTTTCTGTATTTAATATTGTTACATTTTGAAAGCCTTTTACCACTTTCAGTCCGTCTCCACATACAGCTGCACCAAGCAGGATCTAAAAAGAAAAAGACAGACCAGTTCTAACCACATTGTTTTTTAGGCATTGGCCTACTCCAATAAGAAATTTTATTTATAGAGAATCCATCAAGATAAAAAAAAAAAAAAAAAAAAAAGAATCCCAAAGTGATCAACAAATAGAAACAAGTAATACAAAGAGATGAAAAAAAAAGTGAGACTTTTGTACTCTGATTTATGAATAAATTTGTTTCAACAAGAAATAATAGCTGATGGAATCAAAACAGCAGTTTGTAGAAGCAATCCACTCTGACACAAGTAAATAGATGTGAGGTGGTAAATATGTTGTCCTCCAGTTTAGAGGCATTTTAACAAAATAGTTCACAACAAAAGCAATGTGGATTGGTGTGTAGCAGACGATGAATACAATCAAGTTCGCTGTTACTATGCCAACAATACTTTTCCTTTCCTCTGATTTATCTTGGCTCTTTAACATAATATGGATGATCTGGCTGGAGCAGAACACAACGACCAGCAATGGGAGGAGAAATCCGAGGAAAATCAGGAGTACAATAAACTGTCCATGGAGTGGCCTATCTTTAGACCTTTCATAACATGTCCACAGGTTATCAGGTGAGTTGTCTTTATGGAATATAACACCCACTGTCACCAGAAGTACCCAGATGACCAAGCAAACAACTACAGCTGCATCTTTCTTCTTCCTCCATGATCTGGCCTGCAGTGGAAACCGTATAGCCAAGTAGCGCTGAACACTGATGGCTGTTGTGGTCAGGATGCTGGCATACATGTTTATAAAGTGAATGTTAATTAGGAAGGTACACAAGAGGGTTTTTTGGAGACAGAAGAAGGCATCATAAATCCTGAAAGGAAGGAAGAGAATGAGGGCAAAATCAGCTACAGCCAAATTCAGCATGTAGATGTGGGTGTCTGTCCATGACTTCCTTTTGGCAATAAAGGCCCGCAGAGCAGCAACATTAACAAGGAAGCCAAGCAGAAACACCAGTGTGTAAGCCACACCCTGAACGGTGTCCACCGTGCTTCTGGAGGCCGTGCCGTTGGTGCACATTCTGCGCTTAATATGTGAGAAGCAGCACTCTGTAAAATGACAAAAAATTAGTGTGTTTAGACAGCTCCAAATATATGATCTAATGAGTTGTTATTCCTTAAAATAATATTTTTAATTTTTCAAGTTTATTTTTAAAACAATATTTTCATGCAAATATGTCCATTTAAACTTAAAATCACTTACACCTGTTAAATTGTTCACACACTCATCAGTCAAACACATGCAGCAGCTCAATGCATTCAGCATCACAGACATGATAAACAGCTTGATACAAGTTCAAACTGAACGTCACGATGAGGAAGAAAGGATCTAATTTAGTTAGAACATGGTCTGGCTGTTGGAGTCAGCCAGGCTGGTCTGTTTATTTCAGAAACTGTTGATCTACTGGATTTTTTGCACTCAATCATGTCAATGGTGAATGAGAATTCAGTGAGCTGCAGTTGTCTGGACAAAATATATTGATGTCCCAATGGCCCGAATGGATGGAGATGATAGAAAGGCAACAGTAACTTAAATGACCACTGGATACAAGTAAGGTTTGAAAAAAACACTTCTAAATGCACAGCACATCAAACCTTGAAGCAGATAAGCGACAGCTGCAGATTGTAACCACACCAGGTTTCAGAAGAACAAGATACTGAGGTTACAATTTACACAAGCTCACCAAACGTGAAATGGTAAATGGACTTGTACTTCTATAGTGCTTTTCTACCCATACAGACCACTCAAAGCACTTTACAATACTTGTCACATTCATCCATTCACACACACACTCATTCAACACACTCATACCCCAATATGCACATTGGGGGGCAGTTTGGGGTTCAGTGTCTTGCCCTAGGACACTTCGGCATTTCAGGGGAAGCCTGGAATCGATCCCCCAAATTACCAGTTGAAGGACAACTGCTCTTCCTCCTGAGCTACAGCCGAAATAGGAACTCATCAGAACCGATAACGTTTTACCTGTTCTGATGAGTTTCTATTCCAGCTGCAACATTCAGGCGAGTGCTTGGGGTGTCATGGTGTGGCGTATTTTCTTGGCAAATTCCCGACCCCTTAGTAACAAGTGAACATCGTTCAAACACCGGTCAGTCTGAGTATTGTTGCTGACCATGTCTATCCTTTTATGATCACGGTGAACTATCTTCTGATGGCTACTTCCAGCAGAACTGCACCATGTCTCACAGTTCAAATCATCTCAAAGTGGTTTATTCAACACAACAATTAGTTTACTGACTCAATGGTGTATACTGTCACCAGCTATAAATCCTTGATGTGGTTGAAAAAGACCTTCTCATGCCTCTGAATCTGCAGCAACTCTCTGATGCTTATCATGTCAATATGGACCAAAGTCTATCCAAAAGGTTTTACAAAGAATTAACAGTTTTGAAGGCACAAGGAGACCATTGTACTAATAAAGTTGCCTGAGTTTATGTTGCCTCGCTGCAATCACTTAGAGAAATTAGATTAAATTCATAGTCCTCATTCTGCATAAAAACTACTGACAGACTTTAGCAGAGACACAACATTGGGAAGTTAGTTTTACCTTCCGTAGGTGAAATCATGTTCATAGCCAGGAGAGATCAGCTAGTAATAAACTGATCAATGTTGAATAATGAATTTATTTAACTATTAATTTAACTAATTGTGATTTGACTACCTTGTTTTTCATTCCGCACCAGGTTTTATGAAACAGGTTATAATCAGTTATTGGTTATTTTGTGAATATAATGATCAAAGATTGAAAAATGTGAATAAATTAGCTGATAAAGATTAACTCCTGAAAGACTGTGAAACAGAAAGTGAGTTTTAAACAGTTTCTTAATATGTAGCTAACTATTAAATGGTCTGAATTTTGACTTGTTAATCAGCATAAAGGTATTAAAGAAATTATTTAGAACTCATCAGTTTTTACTATTTATATAACATTACTATGGACGTAATCTACAGGTAGAAAAAAAATTGGAATCAGTTTCCCTTTTCTAATCAAATTATTACACTTAAAAGCATAACTTACCAGAAGAACTGTATTCTTGCTCGTAAACTTTGCTGAAGTGTTTTTTCAAGCAGCTGCATCAGCTCAACTGAACGCATTTACGTTACTTTTGCATTATTTCCTGTCTCCTCAAGCCACATGATGTTTCACTGTGTGACTGCATCTGCAGCGCTGCAGAATGGCTGTGGCTTGCAAAGTAGACAAAAGCATCAATTTCTCTTTTTGGTCACATACTGATTGCTATATGTAACATACAATGCTGAGAAAATATAAAGTTACAAAGAGGCAGATTTTCAAATGCAGCCAAAGCAGCAGTTCTTTGCAACAAAGAATGACGATAAATGTTATTTTTAAAGTTTATTTTCATATTTGAGTTCTCTTCTTGGAAAGGTTGATTTATTTTTTTAACTTTTAACCAAAAGGGATGTAAAATCACCTTACTTGGTTGCAATGTACGATCACCTGCCACTTTATTGGGTACATGTGTTCAATCGCTCCAACGGTAATTGAACAGAAACGGTAACTAAAACAAATATTTAATCAACCTTTCACATAGCAACAACTCGATTCATTTACATAAGTAGACATTATAAACTACTTGGTGAAGTTTAAAGTGACTATCAGAATGGGGAACAAAAGTGTGTCACACAGCTTTGAACATGGTTTTGTGGCTGATGCACGATAGGCTGGTCTGAGTACTTCTGCTTCTCTATTGAGACTTTCACTTGCAACTATCTCTAGAATCTACAGAGAATGGTCTGAAAGCTAAATGTACCCAGCAAACTGCAGCTGTGTCTGCACAAAAATGTCCTGTTGCTGCAGACATCAAAGAAGAATGAGCGAATTAGTTGGCAATGATAGAGAGACAACAGTAGCTCAATTAGCTGGTTGCAAAGTGTGCAGAATATCATCTCTGAGCATAATTTATGCTAAACCTTGAAGCAAAAGGGCTACAGCAACACACTTGTGGTCTTTTAGCACCAAATAAGTATAATTTAAATGTCAAAGCCTAACTGAGTATGGCTGCTGACCACATTCTTCTCTTTCTGACCACAATAGTTGCCTTATTCTGACAGCTTCTCATCTCAAAGCTAAAAATATTCTGATTGCTTTAGTTAATATTAGAATGATTACTCCAGTTGGCTCCGCAGTCTTTAGATCTCAGCCAGCTGAGCATCTTTGAGATGCTGTGGGATGATTCTCATCTATTGTGCAGTCGACACATGTGCAGCAAGTGTGTGATGCTGTTGTGTCAATATAGAGCTAAACCTATATATAAATAGAGCTAAGGGCAGATTTAACAACTTGTTTAGTTTGCCACGTAAAATTGAGGCAATTCTGAAGACACAAAGAAGTCCAGCCTGCTACTTGTGAGGCGTACCCAACAAAGTGGCCTGTTAGTGTATGACAGATAGAGCATGGAGCTGAAATCAGCGGTTAAAGAGTTGCACCAACAACGTCGAACAAGAGAATGAAGTTGTTCTGTTCAGACACCAAACAACCCAAAGACTCGTGAACAGTCTTGTTGTAAAAAAAAAAAAAATGGGGCAGTGTTTTATTTTACTTCCGTTTCCTTAAACTGGAGAGAGAAAATCTAAAGGAGAACCAAGCTGTAGTGATGGCAAACTGCTTGCCAAGAAAATGTTTCACTCACTCATTATTTCCTTTGTCATGAATAACTTAGCTTCAAATCATTAAACTTCGAGACAGCCTCAGTAAACAATTTCTCAAGTGGACACCTGTTTATGTCATTTCAATAAGGCCCAGAAAACTGAAACAACTGAAAATCATGAAGCCATCAGCACTGTCTCCCTCTCTCTCTACCACCCTTTAGTTAACCAGCTTCACCGTGATGTCAACATGTCCCTGTTAAAGCGTTCAAGCAGACAGGGGAAGCCTGGACACAAACCAGCCTGGCTGACACTCACGCAGGACGGCTCAATGATTGTTTACCTCATTTGCTTTTCATTGTGTTTGTGAACTTTTTTTTTTGTTGTTGTTGGCTTTTTTTTTTTTATCACTTAAGCTTTTCTTGACACTAGTTATGCGCTTGTTTGTCTTTGGAGCTCTGAATCACATCTTTAAAACATAGGGCGTGTATTCACTAGTGACTAAGCTTGAGCTTTATGACACAAATCCTGGACATCAATCGACCATTACACCAGTGTCAGGATTGATCCATTGAGATGTTTTGTTTGTGACGAACACAGTTAATGAGTTTCGGTAAGTCTAGAACAGAGGGCATAAAGTACAAAACTGATAGTAAAACATTCACTGGCATTGCAACAGCAATCATGAACTTTGATCAAATTCAACAAGATTAGAAAAGAGGGATCTTGTTTTGTATCATTGTCTTTCTTTTATACAGGACTGTGCCTAATAATGATGAACAATGAACTGTTACTTTGCAGCATACATTTAACCTGGTTAAAAAAAAACTGTTGACAAAAATGAATATATAAAAATAGATAAATAAAGTACATCCAATTCTGTCTCCTGGCAATGTTCCATAAAATTGAAAATGGAAATGTTAAAATCACAATGTAGTGTTTCCACATACTTATAAGTTAGAATAATTTTCAGTTAAAAGTTTGCAGCCTGTATCAGTCAGATAGCATTGACCTCAGCCTTCTGTTTGTCTTCACAGACTGGAACTGAAAGTTCATTCAGCGAAGAAATGATTGACCGACAAGAGCGAACAGCTGAGGGCTTTTAAAAAAAACACAAAGTGGTGTCTGAAAATGTAATCTGGAAAAGTTTTTGGACAGGCTACATGGAACTAATGAGAATATACTAAACAAAAACAGATGACAGAGAAGGAAGGTTTGGAATATAGAGCAGCCCTTTTATTAGTTTTATCTATTTTAGGCAGTACAGTTAAGGGAAAGTTTTGCTGGGCGCTCACAAGGAATGAGTAATCCTGTCCATTGGTCTGGAATTTATGAACTGAACAAAACCAAATTTTCTTACAAAAAGGAAAAAAACATGAACTGACAGAAGGTCACTTTTAGGTGAGACTTGCCATCGGTGTTACAAGCTGCCTGCGTCTGCAAACGCCGATAAGTTGGTGAAATACCTGTAATCAATACAGTCTGTTCACTTGTTCAGGATTGCAGCATGTTAGATTGCAGCAACCTTCAAATTAAGATTTTCTGAAGAAAATCTCTGAAAAGCACAGGAGACATTAAATTAGCTTTTCTTACCAGTGTGTGTCTGTTGCATTTTATTGCATTATGGTTTATTAAAAGCTACTTTATGCCTCTAAGATATTGTTCTCTGCAAGTAAAGGCAAAAATCTAATATTGCACAGGATATCAAGGAGCTCAATATCTTGAATGCAGTCTGTTGTTATCATTAATTTGTTTTGAATCCCTTTAGGGCTATCCTGTTTTCACTGAGATATTTCCCAGATCTGAGAGGATCTGTTACAGCATCGTGAATAAAGTTGTCTGCTAGTTTCAGTCCGTTTTTTCCTGTCTGTTGGTTTGCAGCTTTCTGCCTTTCCTACCGCACAGCCATCCCTCTACATGGCTCCATGCATTCATTTTTATCTGCCTGGTACTGTTTGAAAGTGCCCTTTACACGTCAGTGGTGAGGAGGGGGGGTTTCCATTGCTCTAACTAGGTCAGTGAGGACACACCCCTCTGTTCTCTCCTGTCTCCCTTCTCTCCTTGTTCCTCTGCTCCCTGCTGTGACGCAATGCAGACTTTCTACACACCTCCCGAGCCTGACAAACACGGCCCGGTCCTCCATTTCAGTGGCTGAGTGAGTGATACCTCCTCCAAATCAGAATCCAGCAAATGACAAAAACACAACAAAAAAAAACAACTTGCGCTTCCACAGATGCCATTCAAAGTCAGATGAGTCAGCAGCACCATGTGGGTCTGTTAATCAGCAGGCTTTTCGTTGATTTGATCCAGCTTTTTGTTGTGATTACATAATGCCCTGACATTGCATAACATTTGTGGGGGTCGGCAATCTGGAATAAGGCACTTCAAACATTTGGAGAGACGGTTTCCTTTTGAAGGCCACAGAAAGTATGTGACTGTATTCACCGTGGAGACGTACTCCAATAGAAACTCCTTGAATGTATGTATAAGTGTGTCTAAAAGACAAAGAACAAACATTCTAATCATCTGCCATTGGAAATCTCCATGATACACTTGTGACTTGTCATGTGTTCGAGCAGCTTTATGACAATATGGACTGAAAGCCATGACAAAAGGAGCTAAAGGGGCAAATTCCAAGTATTACATAAGCACAACCTGTTATACCACAATCCCATCACTGGATGTCTCTGTTTCTGCTGGCTCTGCTAGGATGAGTCATCAGGGTGGTTATATATGAACTGACTTACCAGATCTCACTCTTTCCTGATTCTCGGATGCAGTGTTTATCTCAGTAAACAACAATCTGAGATGAGATTCTTGCCATGGTTGCACTGAATTGATTTCAGTGCAAAATTCCTGAAGTGTGGGTGGTAAGGATAATAATGCACATACAAATTATGATTACATGCCCTTAAAAGTTGGCCATTTATGAACATGGTGTGAGCTTCAAAAAATGCTTCATTTTGTGCTGATTATATCAATTTAGGCAGAAGCTCTTGGATTCAAATTAACAAGAAACGAGGATCTAATGAGGAACTGGATGAAAGAACATGGGAGGATGAAAGGGCAATGAGATAAGAAGGGTATGGTATGGATTTCCAGCAGCGCCCTGTGGATGGCACACAACAGATATAGGTCATTTGGTCAAAGATGAAGGAAGTAAGACAGTGTGAAGCAGAAATTAAAATGGTCACAACTGAGAAAAGCAAACAAGTGCAGGAATACCTTCTCTTTGTTCACTGTGCTAGTCCACTGTCCTCATTATCCTCTGGACAAAATATCACAGTTTGTCAGCGCCCATGTGTTATTACATGTGTGAGCCCATGTCTGTATCAAAGTGCTAATGCGTGCGCCTTCACACTCGCTTGGGCGTAACTGGGTCATGCTCACATGGCAAAGCATGCTGAATCACACTGGAGATAAACACAACCTAGTTGCCAAGGAAACCTGCCTGTATGCTTACCACATTTTTTGCATGGCATACATTTGTATTTGCATTAGATCTGTGTGTTTGAGAGCTGACAGGGACACAGGCTGCACAGATTTTACACTCTGAGCCAAGTATATTTCAGAGCCCCATGATACATTAGTTATGATAACCCCTAAAAACTGATTCTGTCTTTTGTAAACTTAAATTAGGGGCTTGGCATTGTGAATATGCTAGCACCACCAAGCCCTCCCTTTATACAAGTAAAATGCGGGTGTGGATGTTGAACCTGTTTTGTGAAGAACAAAGGAGAAAATATATGGAAGGGCGGGGGACAGAGGAAGAGAGACAGTGAATGACAGAGTGAGACGTTTGCTGCTGATTGTCTCCATCAAGACAAGTCCCAACATACACAAGTAAATTACTCACCATAGTTCAGTACGAGTGCGTGTCAGCATTTACATAATCAAACAGCCATGTAGACAACTTTTATGACAAAAGGGGTTTAAATTTAGCAGTATGGAAGATAGAAGTGTTTCAAATTAAAACTAAGATGGTGTTTGAATGCTGTGTTTAAGGGGCAACACGGTAACTCCTCAAAGCAACAAGGTCCTGGGCTTAAACGTGTTAGTTGGGTGGGGGTGGGGGTGGGCCCTCCCATGTTGAATTTGCATCTTCTTTCTATACCTACATTAGTTTTCTTCAGCAACTAAGGTGTCCTCACACAGTTCAAAGACATGCAGGTTTGGTTAATTGATGATACTAGGTTGGACACGGGCATGAAGTCATCTATCTTTCTGTATTAGCTCTGTAATGGTCAGGCTACCTGTTATTGGGTGGAATCCAGTCCTTGCCCAATATCAGTCTCCTGTGGCCCTCTATAGAATAACCAGCTAAAATAGGCTAATTTAAACATTTATGACTTGATAGGAGAGTAAAAGGTTAAAAAACAAATATTCAAGCATTATTTTTTAAGAATTTTGTATTTATGTTACCATATAAGGTTTGTGGTGTTTTTCTCTGCCTGGTTTGATCCCATTTCACTGTCAGTCTCGACACAATACAACTGTTTTCAGACTGTGATTCAAATGGTGACTTTCTGGTGCATCAAAACATGGGATTACAACTTTTTTCTTGTTTTCCATCAAACGCCCTCAGAAAAAAACTGTTTCCCCAAAAATTGTCAATATTTTAGTTCCTGTGCACCAAATTTGGGTTTTACATCAATGTAGAAGGTGCAAAAGCAGTAAATTGATGCAGGCCATTTTTCTTTAGCTTTACATAGGACTGATAGTTTCTTTTAGCTGTATTATGGAGTTTTACAGGAGGCTAATACACACCAAGAGTCCACGTTTCAGCTCCTATCTGTGAAGCATGATCTTTGAGAGAAACAATGAAATAAGTACCTCATGGCCAACAACTGAACTCATACTTTTTTCATATTTATTGTGCAGACCTTATCAAATTCTTCAGTTGCAGTGTTTGAAAAATTAAACAGATAAAGAGGGGGAGGGAAGCGGAGGTGCAAGAGTGGTAACAGGAGCAAGGAATGAAACATAGGCAAGACAGTGATAGGACAAGTATGCAGAGTAGAGCTGAGAGGAAGATGAGAAGATTGTGACAGGAGAGGACAGTGTTTATACTCTCTCTGACACACTGACCTAGTGAAGCAGCAAAGCTCACAGTTCCAGATTACAGAGCCATGGCCTGAGAGAGATGTGTGTGTGGGGGGGGGGGGGGGGGGGGGGGATTAATGGTGCCTCCAGAGAGAACAGGGAGATTAACCAACAGAGCGAAGTAGTAAGGGATTACAGCTCTGCGGATGGAAGCAGCCTGAAATAATCCCAGTAAACCGATGGCAGAATCCATGTTTGTGCTCTTGCTTTTGTGTGTGTGTGTGTGTGTGTGTGTGTGTGTGTGTGTGTGTGTGTGTGTAAGCAGGACAAATCTTTACAAATTAGGAAATGATGAGAAGCTGTAAGCATATTCCATAAAATATGCATTGCCTCTGTTCATCTGTGTGTGTGTGTGTGTGTGTGTACAATTGACTGTACAGTCTGAGAAAAGAAAACTTGAATTTTAGGAGCTGATGCTGCAGAGACTGGCCATGGGGCCCTGCTGAAACCATGTGCAGCCAATCAGTTACAGTTGGTCCCTCATCCCTACAAAGACTCTTTGATGTGAGCGAGGCCTTTAAATTCAACCCCGGAGAGTCACAAGCTTTCCTTTGCTTTGATCTGACTTTAGAGAAACCTGACGCTATTCCTAACAGAAAGACTTACCACACAACAACAATATACCGGTTTGACATTAAAAAGTATTTGCTGGTAATTGCAGATTCATGGTTGGGAAAGTATGCTCTACTATGCTATAATTATATCTACACTGTATGCGACTGGCTCGCCATAATGAAGCAAAATCAGCATTTGATGCTCTTAATCTTCTTTTTCTGAAATTCTCTTTCCCAGTTTTCCTTCTGTGCAATGATTAAAAATATGGACATATTTACCTATCAAGCCTAAAGTATAAAAAAAACTTTTTTCTTTTTAATGTAAGAAAACCTGTTCTGTCTGCTGTCAATCAGGCTGTGATTCACAATCCGTTCATTTACTGTATGTCTCATATCTGCCAGCCTGCCCCATCTGCTCCCCCATCCTGTCATGCTGCAGCTGGCAACCTTCCAAAAAGATTCCTCTTGCTTCTCTCGCTCTATGCTCTTCTTCTTTTGTCTTTTCTGCTAGCTCTTACTTTATCATCGAGAAACAAAATGTCTGCCGTGCACAATTCCATGCCAGAGCCCTGCTCCAACTCCACCCCTACCCGCTCCCTCTCCGTCAGCTCCCACTGCTGAGCTGCACAGCAGTTACGTAAGAGCCGAGGTCAAAGTGTCACTGCCATTGTCAAGGGAGATGGAGAACAGAGGGGCTTTGGGGAGGATATGCACAGACAAAAGAGAGGGACAACAGCAGGAGTCGACGTCTAAGAGAAGCAACTGCAGGGCTGAAGATCTGTGCAAGAGTAAAAACATGAAGTTGTTTGAATATATTTAAATGTGGCTGTCAGAAAGGAGACACGGAAGTGTATAAATAAAAAGATAACATTTGAAAAAGAAGGAAGTAGCAGAGGGCAAAAGCTCTGGAGAGGAAAAAGAAGATTGTGCACAGTTGTTTCTTTCAGTGGGTGTGTGTCTGTGTGTGATATTCTGTGACTGTAGGTGCTCTGTGCTCCGCTGCTCCACTAACCTAGTTTGAGTAATCTCTGCCTTCATGCGATTTCATAACACCACTGCCAGATCATTGCATCATAACGCCACCTGCCACAGCGACACCACCCTCCAAAACACACAGAACACACAATCGGATAATATACTTAACACACAATTACATCAGAATCTGAATCCTTTTCATTTCTTATTGTTCAAGGATGCCCTGCAATGGACTGGCGATCTGTCCAGGTTGTATCCTGCTCTCATCCAATGATTGCTGGGATAGGCTCCAGATTCCCTGCAACCCTTAATTGGACTAAGCGGCTCAGAAAATGAATGTATGTATGCATGTTCAAGGACTAAATCAGAACTGGCAAATTACAAGGAGGGGATGTTCTCCCAAAAAAAGCACAAAATAACAGGACTTTTTTTCAGTACACTTCCTGCAAAACAAAGAGAAATCAAAGAAAGAACCATGGGAAACTGCCTGATGGTGAGATCCTTTATTAAATTAGATGTAAATGTTGCAGAGTTGGTGTGGATGGAAACATTAAACGGGAACCAGGCTGCTGTGAATCAAACTTCACAAGGTCACTGGGTGTAAACCCTGTAGATATGAGACAGAGAATAAATCTGTGGATGGTGAGCAATCGCTGGGAAAAAAGCCAGGAATATTTTCTAGGTTATTCTTTCTAATACAAACCGAAACTGCCTGGAAAAAAGTCTTATTTGAGTAGAAGAGCTGGAAGAAATACAAAACAGGTCCACAAGATCATTTAATCTCTGTAGAATTATCTCAAAATTTGAATTTACTTTGCTCTTTCTTTCTATGCTAGAGATAATGCTTGATCTTCATCTTCACCTGTTTCCATTTGGTGCTTTGGGTTTTGGAGTTGGGGGCCTGTGAAAAAACTAAAGCAATTTTTAGTCAGAAAAGTCTCTGTCTAGCAAACCAGAAGAAACAACTACACATGAGGATGGTACATGCCAGAACAGACGAAGTACAAATGACCAAAGCTTAGGTGCAAAAATCGACCAAAGTTGAATTTTTAGCCATATTCAGATCACTGCCCAAAGTAAATAATTTTATCCAAATGCAACTAAATTACAAAATTCTCTGCCTCAAACTTCCCTAAATGTATACACCCCCAAACCTGGCTTATTTTGGCAGTCACTATCAGACCAAACTCGCCCAAAGGGATTTCAGGCCACAGCCTAGAGTGCCAACAGTGAAAACCAAAGATACTCCCTCTGGACCTTCCACTTTAGTTCCCCTCCCTTTTGCAGAGGAAACGTGCCCCTTTTCTTTTGATGATCAAGATAGCGAACTATTGAAGGGCCGGATCAACACAACTCCTTGATCTCTGAAAGAAAAAGGGGCACTTACAAAGAACAGAGGTGGTATTTTTAATCACCTTCCCTCATCTGCCTACCTGACATGTTGTGGATTCTGTTTGGACTTTTTCTTGGATTAAACTCAACTAAAAATAGAGTTGGAGGATTATAAAGCACAAGGTGAGAGAATTTCAGGCTTGCAAGTTCCCTCTCACTGAGGTATCATGTTTAGTACACATTACTGTTACATCAACACTAATAATAAAACTTTTGATTAGAAATAAAAAAAGAAGAAGAAGAAACAAAAGAAGAAGAGTTTTAAAAAACGTTCCCTGAACTAGTAACTGATCCAAAACCTTCTTTATGTTTGCAGGGTGGTGTTAATCTTTATATCTTTCTTCAACACTGTGCTGTAGGGGGAAAAAAGAGCTGAGAACAGAGTTAATCATTTGCTAGGCCACCTTAAACTCGCTCCCGAGCGCGCGCCCCCGCGTGCGTTGAGCGAGGAGCAGTCGACAGTGAGATCATGTGAGAGTCCACGCTGGGAGAAAGTAGGTTAGCAGGGTAGACTGAGAGGAAAGCAGGCGGAGAGTCACAACGCAGAGGGGGGGTCCGAACAGCACTCCTTCGTCGTGGGACTAATCTGTCAAGAAAAAAAAGGAAAAAAAGTTGAGTCCAATCTCTTCGGCAGTGCGCGGAGAAAGCTACGATGCGAACCCAAGCGACTTCCTTCGCTCTTTTATTTTGCCCGGACTTGATCGAGCGATAAAAACAGAAGACTTTTGGGGCAATTTCTTTCTCCTCTCCTCTCCTCTCCCTTTTTTTTTTTTTTTTTTTTTTTTTGCTCGTGCGTTACAAAGCTGACTGCAACCAGGACGAAGTTAATATTTACAAAGCCAGTTTGCTCTGGCACCAGTGGGTTTTTTTCGCCTCTTCCAGGTCATCCACACTTAAACCTCATGTAGCCAAGTCTTCGTTGTCCTTCTGAAAATTAAAGAAAAAAAAAAACACCAAAATGAGAGGTAAGTTGATTTTTTTTTAATGCAAATATAAAAAATCGTGCATTTACAGGAATATGCTTTAGTATGGGGTTGGAAGAGCAGCCACATGTGCGCGCACAAGGACTTCAGTGCGCCTGTTTTCTTCCCAGTGCGCACTAATCCCTCATGACTGGATTATGGCTGCACAGAGCCCGGGGCTGCATGCTGAAGGCTGAACTTCAGCATGCAGGGATGGAGAGCTTGAGGCACGCAGTTACTAATAAGAAATCATTTAACTGTGCAACAGAACTGCTTCGCTTACCTTTGAAAAAAGACGCTGAATTTAACGCCAACCATTAACGCCATGATCACTACGTACGGTACGCAATTACTTTTTAATTCAGAACGGCGCCGTCGTCATTAATTTAGTTATAGAAATCTGAGTCATGCCTCACCTGAGAGTGCTGTGCATTTTTTTTGCCAGGGGACCCATGTAGGAGTTATGCAATGAGGAGAGGGAGGGGCAAGAGGAGATGTTGTTAACCAAAACTCCACTTATGTAATAGAGATGCTATTCGACCTTATCAGGTTTCCTACCAAGTCGATTAAAAAAACAAAAGCAACTGTGGATGTTTTGCATGGTGCACCCATTTGCACAACCTTATAATATTTAAAGTTAGATATCTGGTATCAGCTTGTGTGTGACAAATGCCTTTATGATGAATAAACCACCCCTGGAAATGCCTGCAAAGTGTTTATTTCCACAGGTAACGTAGCAAGATGAATGACCCAGAGTGTTAAGTGAAGTTGTGGTGTTGTTATGATGTGATGGTTGTGCCAGCATGGCTGACTGTGTGAGTGTACAGAGGGAGAAGGACGCGGCTGTTCCACTGACCTAGTTATGTCACCCAGCATTAAACAGCATCAGCAGCGGAGGGAGGGGGGATGACTGTGGGATGCGTCGTGCTGAGAGCAATTGTGATGGTCGACCGTCAACGTGTTGATCTCAGGTTGAGCTTTTGGATCTGCCTGATGAGAGATCTAGTTATTATAAAGCAATGCTGCTTATATGTTACCAGTCTAATCCCAGAGATGATGGGAATGAAATGGATCTCATTTGTCTTGCATCCATATTGATAATCTGTAACATCATAGTGTGTTATTAGCTATAACTCTCACCTGCAGCAGTTTGGCTTCACGTGCACAGATGCCTTTTTGTTCATGTTTTTGTTTGTTTTTTCCCCTTGGTACTGGTAAACACTATAACACAGGACCAAAAATGACCTGCAAGGAGTTATATTCCCTCTGTAATGGAAGGATATTGATTATAATAAAAGGAGAAGGACAGGGAAGGGAAGGAGGAACAAAGACTGGGGCCTCTTGTGGAGGGAGGTTCCCAGCTCTCAGGCAGGATATTCAAATGTAAACAAACTTTGCACTTTCTGAGCCGGCTAGACCAAAAATGGTCGTCTGGCCCACAATCTGTTGCTCCGTAACATGGCAAGCATCAGCATCTTATATCCCAGATTGAACATGTACTGGATGGCCACAGTGTTGAGTCATCTGTTGCAGTTTTGTCATGCTCACTGAAGCGTCCCGGTATGTGTTGATGTCTGAACCTTCTCTGTCTCCTCTGGATTGTTGTACGAGATCATCTACTAATTTTGTTGCAGATGGATTGAAAGATCACAAGACTTATGTCATCCACTGACATCTTGCATAAGAAGCCAGTGAGGTACTTAGCTCAGTTCTAGTTTCCCTGCTGCGGGCCTCAGCTTGGCCTCCAGTGGAATTTGCATCTTTTAAAATAGAGTCCACTGAAAGTACCAGCAGCCAGACGACCAGATTCAATACAGTGGGTGTGTTTAGCATATTTTTAGCCTCAACTCTAATTTCCTAATTTCAATTTGTTCTATGTTTTGAGGGTAACAGAGGAATATTTCCATGAGTTGACTGTCAAAGCATTAATGTCAGTTTAACTTCCTGAATCCATACAGAAGGTATTCAGATAATTTTTTCTTCCCAGAATTCTCATCCAAGAGAAATAAAATATTCTTTAAAACATTACCCCAAAGTAAATTCGAGAACAAGGAAGACACGGAGTGGACTGTTTTGATCCATCTCTGAGAGACACTGAATGTCCACACCCTGCTAAGACGCAAGATGTGCGTCAGTGTTTCTTATATGTATAGAACTTAAGTGTGATGCCACCACCCCCTGTTGAGGCTGTTTTTGTCATTTGTCAGCCCGTCTCATGGATAGGCGGTGAGAAATTGTAAAGCGTCCCTACAAAGCTGTATCATTGTGCTTGTTGAGGCCAGGTCACGCTTCTCATGGAATTGTAGACTCTGTAAACAATCTTCTTGTGTTTTTTAAAACCAGTTTTAGGAATAACAAAGGTGGTGGATGCATGGCAGGTCAGAATTAATCCTGTTTCTTTGTTATACTTCTGACACACCGACACACTAACTGTTTGACACAGTGGCCATGGGACAACTGAGAATTACTGCCGCTTTTGTTCCTTGTTAGAAACAGAGAAGTGAGCTGTTGGAGGCACAAAGTCAGTGATTTTCCTTTGCCTCTTCACACCCTAACCCTACTGAATTTTGTAGAGATAACAAGGTTACACATTCAGCTGGCTGATAAACACTCAGAGGCCAATGTGTTTGTCTGAGCCGTTAAAACGTCTCCCTGCAGTTTGTTCTGTATAAAGGTTTGGGTGTGTCGCACAAAGTTGCCGTCCCAGAGCTCCCAACACCTGCTCTGCTCAAATATAACTCTTTGCCTTGACATTTCTCCTCATTTATTTAATTTTCTTCTTGACTCCAAGTGGCAAATCCAAACTGCTCCAGACATGGTGTATCATATTAGCTAAAAGCAGGACTGGTATTGATCTACTTGGAGTGCTCGTTGTCTCAAGAGGGCCAAAGGTCGGAAACCCCAGACTGGTGTTGTTTCACGGGTCAGCGGTGATATTTAGGGTTAAAGGTGAATATTCGTTTAGTGTTAGTGTGCCGTCTGCCGCTGTGTCTCTATCAGCGTCCACAGTCAGCTGAATTGTGATGATGAGTTTAGCTGAAAAAAATGGTATTTTTGTGGAGATTAGCTGGTTGGCTGATAAAGCAACATGCATTTTTAAACATTGATTAACTAAAGATGTCACTTTTGAAGCAAAAATGCAGATTGTTAGCTGGCTCCTAGATTTTATGGGCGTGTAGGCTACATGTGGTGGTTTTATTTTTATTTATTTTTTTATTATGGAGAACACAAAACATTTCCAGTGTTTCCATTAGGCCCAAAGTTGAAGTGTTTCCACTTGAAATGGTCCATTTCCCCCAGTTGATACTTCTGGAGAAAAAAGTAAATCAGTCAGAGAAATACTGCAATCAGTACTTGAAATACGTGGAAAGTGAAGCATTCTTGTAACATTTCAACTCCTGTAGTTTTTCAGGTGCAGACAGGAAAGTTTACATAAGGCAGTCTGCAACTAGGTTGTTCAGTTTATTAAGATTTTTTTTAACTTTTGACCAATAAGTAGGTTTAGCAGTTTATTTCCAGATGACCAATGTGCATTACCACAGTAAAGTGTTGCCGGCCGCTCTTTTCCATCCGCTTGGTTCCCTTCTGAACTAGACATGCGTTACAGAGAGTGAGTTTAGCTCTTCAGGAAAAGAAAACTATGCATGAGACTTATAACAACACATAAAACAATTGCATCATTGCAGAACAGCATACATTTAGTCATGTTTACCTATTGGGGAGTCAAACTTATGGCTGAAAATTTAAATAAAAACTCAGTTAAATCTGTTACTGTCTCTGTTTGTGCATTTAAATGTGCAGAGAGCCAGAGGAGAGCAGTGAGAAAGCATGTTTAGTGCGCTTGGTTGTAGCTCGGGGTGGGTAGCTGGGCATCTGAGTAATTTTGGCTCGCAGCACAGGACAAGAATAGAAAGGGTTGCAACAGAAGCTCAATGTCACAAGCCAGGCAGAGGGGCTGAAAAGTTGACTCTCAAGTTCAGAATGCGTATGGGTCGAGTGGAGTGTACAGTATGTGCTTTCCTGTCATACCACATGTGGTGTCTTGTTACTAAAACACCACTGCGAAACTTCAAGTGTCTCATAGAAAAGAAAAGTTGTCACCAAAGACTGGCTCTTCCTCTAGCTCTACATGTCTTCTGCTCTTTTGTGTTTCATTTTTCGATTATGTAACAGTTTTTTGGTTTTTTTTTGTTTTTTTTTAAACTCGGCCAACAGGCTTTTGGAGAAATGTTTTGCAGTTAACTCTAAGCATTGCTCAGATCCACCTTAAAACTGGTCTGCGGAGAATGAGACTGCTCTTGCCTCCCTCCGCCTTCTCCCCCTGCAGTGGGAAAGTGTGTCAGTGGGACAGAATGTCCACATGGGCTGACAGGCTACAGAGCCGGAGTGGCGGATGACTCAACCAATGCTAAGGAAGCAGCGAACACCGCACAGCCAGTAGGAAAGACAGAGTCTGAGGAAGGCGGGGTGTCAGTGTAGCTAGAGTGAGCCTGCTCAATGAGTGTTGTGAAGAATGCTCACAGACAGGAGTTATATAATCGAGAGGCGAGGGAGGGGTGGAGGGGAGGAAAGAGAGGGGAAGGAGGAGGGAGATATTTTTCCATTGCATGCCTGCAGCTGCCCTCATCAGTTGGAGTATTTTAGTCAACAGCATTAGAGAAGAGACAGGCGAGTGTGTCATTAAACAGAAAAAGAAGTGGAAAAGTTATGCTTTCCAGTACCTTGAAGTGCAACAATTCCTCCTGGAGCCTTTACTGGTTTTCCATAACTAACCACAGAGGTGGTGCACACAGCAAATGTGGAAATCCTTCTTAGATTATACACACAGCAGGCAGCAAAGGTCTCATGATATAGTAGCATGCTGTTTTCACTTCTACTAAAGACAAGAATCTTTGTGCGTGTGTAAAATGTGTGAGGGTCATGTGATCCCCTATCTGTTTGTGTACTCGGTTCCATCTTGAGGGGAGGGGGGGGTGCATATGAAGTGTGCATACAGTAATCTTGTTCTGTGCGTTCTAGTTATTTTGCAGGCTTGTTGTTTTCACTAGAGAAAAGAAAATGCCATAAATATCTTTCATAAAACATGCAGGAAAGACAAATGTAGACCAAGAAACTAAAGATTAGATAAAAAGATTATGTGGCAGGCTTCCACTGCACACACACCTCCTGTAATTATACATGTTTTGGGGTCAAAGACTGCACTCAAATCCATAAAATGTAAGTATAAACATTATTAAGTTGTCACTTGCTGCGGATTGGTGAGGATAGGTGGAGTAAGAACTTAACAACTACAAACTTTTGCAATAAAACTGATTAAGATCAACAGCAAAACAAGATCATGGAGGAAAAATTCATATAAAGTTCCTTTTGTAACATTTATGGCAAGCTGTTAAGAATAAAATATTCACAAATATGTTTTTATTTTTTTAGAACTGTGACAAGTAAAGAACTTGTTTTTTATTATTGAGCAAAACAAAAAAATCTCTTTAGATAATGCAGGGTGTTTTTTTCTTCACGTTGTATAATCTTGTTTTCACAGCAGCCTCATAAAATTCAGTTGAGCTTAAGCTGTGCCAGTTCATAACAAAATCATCTCATGCCACTGAAGAAATAAACAAGGCCACTGCAAGGTGAATTAGCATGATCCAAATCAGACAAGTTCCTTATTGTTGCACTAACGCCATGTCTTCATAAAGTGAACTAACAGATCGCATAAAAGCTTCGGTTTAATCCAAGCTTCCACAGGATGGTGGGCGACAGTGGAAAGCAGAGCTCTGTTTTTACTGGGAAAGAACTTTAGCAGAACCAAACTCGATAGCGACCATATGGTTGGGTACCTGAGTTCATGATGAACAAACAAAATGCCAACTTTTGAGTGGGTCTTGTGGGCTGTAGGGTGGAAATCAATGATGTCTCGGGTGTTTAGTTGTTCACAATCTGCAAATTTACAGCTTGGTTTTTCACAGAAAGGGTAAAAAAAAAAAAAGATATTTTATTATTAGTATCTAATTTAGCCTATAACATGTCATCTGTAGCTGTTAACACTAAGACGTCACAATCGTGTTAAGAGAAGTCTGACAAAACCCCCTCGAGTTTTCCCTGAAGACAGAAAGGAGGGAAGCTCCTATGAGAGGAAGAAAGCTCAGACAGAGCCACTCAGGGTGGGCGTCTGTCTGCCCCGTCTGGGCTGAAAGCATGCCAAGTATGGACTTCTGTGAAGCTATTTTGTCTAAATATTTTGCCACTGAGTCGTGTGCTTGTTTAGATGCACATTATTCGAGCTGCCAAACAAGCTAAAGCCATAGACTCCACGCGTGACAGAACAGATGTTGACCTAATGTTTGGTTTGAAGCACAGCCTGTCGTATCATTAGTGTTCAGTTTTCTAACCTGTCATGACAATGTTGCTTTCTGTCCTGCAGCTCAGATCGAGGTCATCCCCTGTAAGATCTGTGGGGACAAGTCCTCAGGAATTCACTATGGAGTCATCACCTGTGAAGGCTGCAAGGTGAGCGGCGGCAGAAAGCCGAGAGTAAACCAGAATCCGTGACTTTGGCCAGGCTGCTTGATGTGCAGTCTCTGTGTAAAATAAACTGTTTTATGTTTGTTTGTGTCTAGGGCTTCTTTCGTCGCAGCCAACAGAACAACGCCATGTACTCTTGTTCCCGCCAGAGGAACTGCCTGATTGACCGAACTAACCGTAACCGCTGCCAGCACTGCCGTTTGCAGAAGTGTCTGGCTTTAGGCATGAGCCGAGATGGTAAACACAGACCTAAACAAAAACACTTTATCCTCTTTACACTTTTCCTTTACCCGCTTTTACTTCCATTCTCATTAAAACTTCCATGTTCAATAACCTCAAGTAAGCTGAAGTAGTCACAGTAGGATGAGTCTGTTTGTCTGCTGCAGTGAGATGTTATTCCTCTCTGCAGCTGTGAAGTTTGGTCGCATGTCAAAGAAGCAGCGAGACAGCCTTTATGCTGAGGTTCAGAAGCATCAGAAGTCCCAAGAGTGTGTCGGCTCTGGAGAAGGAGGAGGCTCCTCTGCCCTCTCTTTATCCAGGGAAGATGGAGTCTGTGGCAGCAGTGCAGAGGATGGTGAAGAAGGTTTGAGCCGATCCTACAGCAGCGGGGGCTCCACCTCCACCCTCAGCGACCTGGACGACATCGCAGCGCTGCCCGATCTGTTTGACCTGCCGCTGACCCCTGAAGAGGCCAGCGAGTACTGCAGCCTGGAGCTGCTTGGGAGCGGAGGAACCAGCACTGGGAACACCTCCAACTCCTCATCCTCTTCTTCCTCTTCCTCATCCTTGTCCAATCAGAATTCCCCTCAGCAGACTATGCTGGACACGGCAGAAACCAATGGGCTTCAGCTCCTGCATATACATCCACTGCTAGGACATAGACGTGCACTGCAGGACCGCCTGCCTGACGACTGCTCCGTAACAGAGCTGGGTGAGTTTTACAGCAATATACAGCAAGTAATGTCATAGACAAAGAGCTCAATGTCTTCCAGCTTCATACTTAAGTCGGTATAAGGCAGGGATCTCAAACTCCTGTCCTTGAAGTCTACTGTGTAGCAGGTTTTAGATGCTTCCCTGCTTCAACACATCTGAATAAAATGACATGAATCTAAATGCTTAATGTCAAGTTCAGGCCATTCTTTCATGAGACAGTCCAGTTTTAGTCAAATCTAGATTATGCCATATTGCTCACGTGTTCCATGTTAATTTCCTGCTTCTTCAAAGTTAATGCTTTCTCCATCTGTTTCATATTAAATCGCTCTTAGCAGTTCACAGAGCATTATTGCTTTTGTTGGGAGTTTCGGGGACGGCGGTTTTAACATGTTAAGAACACGAAGCAAATATTCATGCAGAGGAGATTTAAATCAGATGAGTGCATCGGAGATTAATTCGTGGCTGTGTGCCACATTTGGGTGTTCTGGCAGAAAAAACATTGAGCAGTTGTTTATTTGAGAGCCTATAGTAAACTCCTGACTGTGACTCCCCTGGAAACGAGTAAAAGCGCTTAACAAAACCGGATGAAAGAAAATATTTTAAAAGCAAATCTAATTTAGCAGCAAACAAAGATGAAGGACAGGGACGTGTCCCTTGAGAATGTCACACAACAGATAAAACAGCAAAGCAGGACAAGGACAAAATTAGATCAGCAAAAATAAGTAATGTGAAAGGAAGAGAAAATCTTTCCACAAATGGTGTCGGTTAAAGGCATGGCAGTGTCGTAGTCTTTATAAAGAGGTGCCTCTAGAGACCTTTTGGAGGAATGCATTTCTGTTTTATTTGATGGTTTCTGGAAATCAAAAATTGCTTTGAGTGGTTCTGGATACATTATAAGGAAGGAATTTGTAGATATACTGGTACTAGTGGATATTAAGTGCAGGAAATGGGAAATGTTTTAACAATTGTGGACATAAGCTGGAAAAATTAGGCATTAGATTCATTAGATAGTCTTTTCTGTGCTGCAAAGCATCTAATAACAACCGGCAACAGGAATGTGTGGATATGTAAACAGTACCACCTTGATGCTCCTACACTTTACTTGCAAAGTACTAACCTGATACAGTACAAGCAGAGTGAGGCAGCACTGAGAGTGTCGTGTGTGTTTCATTTTACAGAGAACATCACTCAGAGCATTGTTAAGTCTCACCTGGAAACATGTCAGTACAGCGCTGAAGACATGAAGAGGTTCACCTGGGTACAATACTCACCTGAGGAAACGCGGACTTTCCAGAACAAGGTAAGCAATTACACCACAGCTCTCAGGAAAAGTTAAAAAAAAAACAAAAAAACACAACTATGTGGGCAAAGCCTTCTTCTATCAACAACCTCAGTCTTTGTGTAAAACTTTAGAATGAGCCTCAATGTTGCACAGGGTGGATTTTTTTCCTCATTACCAATGCAGTAACACGCCACTGGTTTCATGCATGACAGGAGCGTGGATTTTTATCTGCATCAGATTCATGTTTTATGCAAACTGTTTTAAAGCAGAATGTTTGATGCTGAAGAGTGATGTTGATGGATTTGTCATGTTCCCTTCCTTTTTGCAGTCAGCTGAGTGGATGTGGCAGCAGTGCGCCCACCACATCACCAATGCCATCCAGTACGTGGTGGAATTTGCCAAGCGCATTGCAGGCTTTATGGACTTGTGCCAGAATGATCAGATTATACTGCTGAAAGCAGGTCAGTGTACAGTCTAAATTGCCAAGTTATCTAACTCACTGACTTAATTCTTCCAAAGTAAATAAAGTCTTAAACTTTGCTAATTTGAGTTCCTTCCTGTTTTTTTTTCTCCAACTCTCTACCTTTGTTTTGTTTTTGTTTTTTTTTGTTTTGTTTTTTTTTTTGTTTGTTTGTTTTTAATCATCCTTGTATTTTTTTTCTCTAAACAAACACACATTTGGTCTGAACACTGGGGAGAATCCCCCAATCCTGGAAACAACATTTGAACGATATATATTCTATTCTATTAATTATTTGCTGGACACATATGGCTATTTGTATCTGTTACATGAATTGCATGTATGTGACATTTACTAATGAAATATTTTGAACTTTTAAAAAAAAATCTTGCTGGATATTTGTGTTATCCTTTGGATTTTTAAATTGTTCAAAATTGTCATATATGCTGTGCACTAATTTGAGTCAAAATTATTTACATTTTGTTGTTTGTTTTGTGTATGTTGGAGTATCTTTGGCCTGTCTGTCCTCCCTCTTTCCCCCCTCTTTTTTCTTTTTTCTCCATCTCTCCACATCTATTCCTCTGTCTGTGGCTGCTCTTTTAGGCTGTCTGGAGGTCCTGCTCATACGGATGTGCCGCGCCTTCAACAGCAACAATAGCACCATTTTCTTCAATGGAAAATTTGCCTCGGCTCAGTTCTTCAAGGCGCTCGGTGAGGATCAGTAGGGAATGTGCTTGTGTAAGCCTAGAAATGTTCAAAAGAATGACACACACACAGGCATCTGAAGGTTCTAATGCCTTATGCAAGCTGGAGGATCTTGCATCTCTTTTAACGCGCGCTTTGCAATTATTAACATTACTAGCTATTTATCATTATTGACAGCTCACAACAAATGTCCTCAGTGACGAAGATAATTCAATATTTTAAATGAGATAATAGTGATGAAAATATTGAGTATGACTTACACTATTAGAGCTGTTTCAGTTTCTGTCTTTCTCTGAATAAAAACAGACCTCAAAGGTTTCCACCCACTTCAGCTTTATTTTGTCCTTTCAGTATTCAAAAAGCTGTGTAACAATGCACTCTAGTGGGAACACGGAAAGTAAACACCATTACTCACTTTCAGAATATGCAAAGGCAAGACACCATTCTCAGAAATAAAAAAATGGACTTCCTGTGTGTACCCGAAATTTCTGTCATTTTTTTTTGGTCCTCTGACTTCAGATAGATCAAACAGTGGCAGCAAGAAAAACTGGTAATTCAGTTAAAGTAAAATGGACTTTTCAGACAGAGGTCGTAGTCATTCCCTTTGCATCATGTGTCCATCAGGTTAAATTCCGGTTTGGTAATTGTATTAGGCAGGGAGATCAGTTACTATTTTTGCCAATTCACTTATTAGACAGTGTGTTGTGTGTGCAGGTTGTGATGACCTTGTCAGCGCAGTGTTTGAGCTGGGAAAAGGACTCTGCCGCCTGCAGCTGTCTGACGAGGAGATGGCTCTGTTTAGCGCCGCTGTCCTTCTCTCCCCTGGTGATTAATTTTACCACTCTTTTCACACAGACACTCACATTATCAGACTAGAAATGCAGCCTGCATGTTATGGTCTCAACTCAAGATTTTCCATTTTAAAAACCAGTTTTTGTGTCCATGCATTAATCTTTGACTTGCACTTGGGGCTTGAGGGTCTTAGCGTGACAAAGCAAAGCTGTCACATCATCGCTAAGTCATTTTGATATCATTGCTTTCATTTTAAATTAATCTCTGTCATTTTGAATGAAGTGATGTCAGTGTAGGACATACCAAAATGTGTTAGAAATTTATTGCAGAGCACAATTATAAAAAGAACAAAACAGAAAATACTAAGCAAAGAGAAGCAGCTGAACGGTGACTTAAGGTTAAATCTTGGTCCCTACAGATCGACCGTGGCTTACAGAAGGCCAGAAAGTTCAGAAACTCCAAGAGAAAGTCTACCTGGCTCTGCAGCACAGTCTAAAGAAGAGCGGTGCCTCTGACGAGAAACTGGACAAGGTACACATAAGCAATTGCTCCTCGTAACCTCTTCCACTCTTACAGTACCTGTATTGGATCTTGGTTTTGACATTTTAAAGCACATGTCACTGTTTAAAGGTACACATCAATCAACACCATCGAGAATTCAAACGTTATCAAGTACATTTGCAGTAACAGTTTTCCATGAGCTAAAAGATGGTTTCAGCCTGGGTCTTTTGCGTTTCTACTGAGCTCTGTGGCCAGAATGGATTGGGTAAATGCATTGTTGCTATTATCCAAAGTGGTTGATGGAGTATCGGCACTGCTCCTCTGAGCTTACACAGTCTGTAAAACCATCAAATGAAATTCAGCTGCTTTCACTTAAATTCTGTTCATGTTATATTTTTATATGTCCCTTTGTAGATTTTTTTTCAAATTATATTTTTAGAGAATAAACACTGAAAAGTCCAGATCATAACGTTTGATTTCTCATTTCATAATAAGAGCAACAGTTTAATCGCAGTCTGCAATTCTCTTATTTGTCTCTTTGCAATAGGGACATAAGGAAGTACTCATCAGCTCCAGTCATTTCAATCCTGTCAATTTTACATATTCAAGTTTACAGTTTTTTTCCATTTGTGACTTATAGTAAAATTTAACTAAATGCAACTTTTACTGTTGCTCTTGTAACTTTTAAGTTAAGAGATTTGTTTAACTACCGTGTGCGTTAAAGATTCCCTTTAAGACTTGTCCCTGAAAAGGTTCCTGCAGAGGAAATGCAGTTTTAGACAAAGATGGATGCGACGGATTTGAAATGGCCTAATAAGGATATGCTGTAGAGGCTTTGTGTGTGTCAACTTTCAAACTTTCCCAAGCTTTTACTAACTAATTCTGAAGATAGCCTTTGAGGAAAAAATAGCCATGTTCTTATGAGGTTTAACGCTTACAGTCACATGTTTACCTTTTCATGTCTTCTGTCCCCACAGATGGTGTCCAAGCTGCCCATAATGAAGTCTATCTGTAACCTCCACATTGACAAACTGGAGTTTTTCCGTTTGGTCCATCCAGAGACCGCCTACAGTTTCCCACCATTGTACCGGGAAGTGTTTGGCAGTGAGATGCCTCTGCCAGACTCCACTGACAGCTAAACAGACAAATAGACAAATGAAAGCGACGGAGAGCGTATGCAGAGGTAGGGGAGCGAAAGGAGACAGAGTAGGATAGAGATAATGAAGCCTAACAACCAGCAGTTAAGAGACAATCCAGGACTTTAAATACTCCGTCTCCCAAAGTAGTCCTCTACTATCCCAGCAGGCAAAGCACCTTACACTACAGACCGCACATGCTCATGGTCCTGCATATTGTAGCATTACCAACAAGCGTATGGGCATTGTAAAAATATCAGAGCAGCCCGCAAAGCATGTAAAAGCTCCAAGCTCTAAATATGCTCAACGTCTGATCCACTGTGGATCAAAAAACCAGTTATGAATGTACCTCATAAATTAGCACCAGTGCACAAGCAAGAACCCAACAGTGAATGTAAAGCCCTGCCACTCTGAGACAAAAGTTGCACACACACTATTAGCATGAAGTTGGTCAGCAGGTTTCACTCTTTATAAAGCTCTGAGTCAATTTTCCTCTGTATCCTTGCATCTCAGTATGGTGCCCACACGCATTCAGACACACAGCATTCTTTGACTTCCCCTCACCTAGGGACCAAGCTCACAGGTCAGAGTTTTCTCTGCAATTAAAAGAAACGTATATATGGCTCACAACTTTGACTAAACTAAGTAAACCGCTCACAAACATTTTCAGACACACACATTTACAATAGACAGTGTTTGGTGCTGCCTTTTTTTAGGCTCTTGTAATGCAATGAGAAACCTCAGTCCCACACACCCCTTTCCTTGCAAATGCCACTTAGAGACAGGACAAGATGAAATTATCTTTAATTTATATACACGTTTATAAACAAATATTTTAAATAAG
Source organism: Telmatherina bonti (assembly GCF_933228915.1). NCBI lineage: Eukaryota > Metazoa > Chordata > Actinopteri > Atheriniformes > Telmatherinidae > Telmatherina > Telmatherina bonti. Next base: position 25,546,353 of record NC_136625.1, on the reverse strand, counting down.
AATGTAAATAGATAAGTATATAAGTATATAGTGAGAGAAAGAGTGTGTGTGAGGGAAAGAGGAGTGTAAGATAGAAAAGGAGTGACAAAATGTGTGAGGAAGGCTGATATTTGGATCACTTTTTTTTTCTGGACTATTTATCCAGTCTTGACAGTACTCTCAGGTTTCCATGGCAACAAACCCCCTCTTGGCCTGACGGAAATGGCATGGCCATCCCACAAGCTTTTGGGTGAACACTTGTTGCTGATGCGACACAGCAGGGGGAGGCAGCATACTCAAGCAAAGGCAAAAGGAAAAAAAAACAAGAAAAAACATTGCCTTGCATTTTGAACTGTTAGCTTTCAGTCTGCACTGCTGCTGCTGCCCCCCACACCCCCCAACACCCTTCTCGCTTAAAGAAACAAGAGGACAAACAGGACACTAAGAAGAAGAGAGAGCAAGGCAAAAGATGACTTCAAGAACTGATAACTGGGTCTTCACACTTGTTTCTAACCAGCAGTCACTTCAGGAGGAGTACAGTAATGTTACAGTGATTCACTCAAAACATTTCATTTAGCTAAAGTCTAAGAATACAACGGCCGATTTGTATCATAAACTCTCTCTGCTGGTTGGTGCAACTGTATTATTTTGTACATTTGATGTTCCTCTCTCCTTTAGTCGTAAACCCAACACGTGTCCAAATACCAAGCACTTATACGTTTCCTCTTTCTTACTTGACACTAGTCTAAGGCCACACAGAGCTACCAGCTGCCCCCCTGAGTTGGGCTTCAATGCCAGTAAGACTTCAGTAAACCGTTTTTTTGTTTTTTTTTGTTGTTGTTTTTTTTTAATCATTATTATTATTTTATCACACAAGTCATCCATTACTGTTTACATTTGACATGTACATAATAACACATTTTCTGGGGGTTAAAGCATTGAGATGGTGACGATAATGTCTTACTTGAGGTGCTGTGTTTTGAGCAGAGTCCAAGGACCTGCTGCCTGATGCTCAGGGAGCTAGCTGTGATCTCTTGTCCCTTTATTACAAGTGTCATCTTTTAGCCTTGTACTCCTCACACCTTTGCACCTAAGACCCATAACCATAATCACTGTGGACGTAAGTTCGATTTTTGTGAATGTTACTCACAAAGTGTCAAATCCCTTCCTGTTTGTCCTAATATTGTAACATTCAGTTTAAGACGCATAGGATTTTTTTACAAAAAAAAAAAACAAGAAAAAAATCAGTTAAAGATGAATTTTGTTATTGGGGTTTAATGTTTCTTTGCTGTGATTTTCATTTATTCGTCAGTCTTTTATCCACCATTTCTTCACGTCTCCACTTTTTTGTCTTGTAAAGTCAGTGATTTTTTTTTTTTAAATTGAGGAAAGATTAGGAAAGTACAAACAAAACAAACAATAGTTTGACTCCCTTCTCTTTCCCTGTATGACAAAATGTACAAGCGGTATATTACTAGTCCAGGAGTAACTGAGTCACACAGCTTGATATATATTGTTGTCCAGTGGGATACATTATACGTGGTTTTAAGAATGTAATAAATGGTTTCATTTTCTTTTGAAATGTTTGTGTCTCATTTTAACTTTGGTTTTTAGGTTAATATAATTGTGCAAAGTTTTCCAACCCCTTATGCACAGTGCCAACATCATTGGTTGGAAATGTGTTCTGCAGTGTGTCAGTGGACCCGGTAGGCATCATGGTTATTTTCAGACCCTGAAGTAACCAGAATTCCTATTAAAGATTGTTTTGCAATTGCAAAGCCCTGATCTCAATGTCAAGAAGTAAGGATGTGATTACATGAAGACAGAAGACGGAGACAGCCATAACCTGCAGAAGGACTGAGTAAGGAAGTGGTTGTACAGTAAATGTATCTTTTCATCTTTGACCATTTATGGAAAACATTAGCTCATTTTGAATTTGATGGCTGGCACAAGAAGACTTGTGCAGAGTTTATTATAAAGCTCTCCACTACTCTGCTACTTAAGTCTGAACACTTACAGCACTGACCACGGCCATCAAGGACCAGACTTGCCCACCCCTGACATAGAACATAAGAGAGATTAAAAGCCAGTCAAGTCAGAATCCTTGTATGTGTGGACACACTTAGCAAATAAAACCTGATTCGGATCACTGAAGTTATGGCAGCTTATCCATCAATGCTGAAAAGTACATAAAGGGTTATATGAACATCTGCTCCTATCCAGACAATATCTCTTTCCAAGAAGGCCTTGCATATTTCAGCAAGACAGTGCTTAACTACATACTGCAACTACTCCAACAGCTTGGTTTCACAGGAAAAGAGTCCAGCTGCTGGCCTGCAAACAGTCCAGAGCTTTCACAAATAGGATTCATTTGATGTATCATGAAACAAAAAAAAAAAAAAAAAAGAAGAAAGAAAATCCAGCAATGAAGCACTGGGACTGGTGAGCAGCTTCAGAAAAGAATGGAAGCACTGGGACTGGTGAGCAGCTTCAGAAAAGAATGGAAAAACCTTTTTCTCCTGAAATCCTAGCAACTGCTCCATTTACTTCCCAGATGTTTACACAGTTGTTATTAAAAGAAACAATGGACATAACCCTGTTCCAACTTGTTTTTTTTTTTGTTTTTTTTTGTTTCTTGTGTTTTTTTTTTATTGACGTATTGCTGCCATAAGTTCACGATCAGGTAATATTTTATGCAAAATGGTAAACAACATTTCGTGTGTTTATATATATATATATATATATATATATATATATATATATATATATATATATATATATATATATATATATATATATATATATATATATATGTATATTTATACATACATATATGTATATATGTGTATGTATATATATTTATATATATATTTATATATATATATATATATATATATATATATATATATATATATATATATATATATATATATATATATATATTAGAGTTATAGCAGTCCTATTGTATAGATATGCAAGCTGGTGATATAGTGTACGTGTGTTTTGTTAGACCCACTTCATCCACCAGGATGGATCCTCCTACTTATTCAAGCCAGGAAATTGTTGTTGCTTAGCAAGTTTCACATCCAAAGTTTCGGGACGTGTTTCTCGGCTGTTCCCTGTGTTGTGATTTCCAAAGAGTTATTTTCTACAGTCTTTCCCGGTGGAGAACCGAGTTAAAACACAATCGGAGCAAGATGTCGGTCGCAGGATTTAAGAAGCAGTTTTACAAAGCAAGTCAGGTAAACAAACGCCTTTTTTTCTTAAATATTAGCATTTGGCTCAGATAGCTTGTTAGCATTTGCGCTCCTTTTATCGCTGTAGCTTCGAGCTAGCAGGTTAAATAATCAAAGTGGAAAATGCAAACAGAAAGGCAAGCGAAAACCTTTTAAATTATGTTAGAGAGTTTAACTTAGTCCTTATGAATAGTCGGTGCTGCAATTTAAAACTTAAATTACTTTTAAATTGTATTGTCACTCACAAATATTGTCCATGTAATTCGTTGAATTAGTGTATGCTAATCTGAAATTTGACTTAATTAGCAGAACAGCACCATGTTTCTAAACCCTCAGTCTAAAACTCTGTATGCTGCTCTCCTTCAATGTCGTCGGCGTTTAAAAAGCTACATTTTACAACTTTACAGTCAATTTTTAATACATCCACGTAACCTCACTTCATTTTCAGTTAATTGGCATCAAAATGCTTAATTAAAACCACCGTCAGTTTGAGGTTTTTATTGTGTGGAGTTTAATTCAGTTTAAGGTTCAGCAGGGTGTTACTTTAACTCGAGTTTTATTTTCTAACCTACATTTTCTCTGAATAAATATGAAATACTTAGTTCATAAAATTCAACGTGACCTTAATAATACTACATTTAAATTAGACCCCTGCAAAATAATAGCACTTGTGATTTTTCAATTTGTTTGTTTGGTTTTTTTTTTTTTTTTAAAGACCATAATGATATCGTTTCCATGGCCAAACGTCTCATTGTTAAAGGATGGCATTGTTTGTATGCAAACCTGAAACGACTCATGACAGATTTAGTGGATTGTGTCATCATGCACAATATTCAGAAAGAACATTTTGGCAAGTGGCTGGTTGTGGATTCACTGAAAACAAGGATCTTGTAGTTGTGAATTTTAATGCTACTAGGAATTAAAGTGAACTTAAGGGTCTTGAGGCTGCGAATGCTTTACCTGTCATTACAAATATGAAGCTCAACAAGTTGTGACCTGCAAAACTGGTGGCTTGTGTTTTGATGACAGTGTCATTGCAACAGTTGTTTGCTTTCCGTTTAAACACTTAAATAATGTTATGACTTCATGCTTAGGAAGCGTGTATTCAACTATGGGTAACATAATCTTGGCAAATATCTACTATAAGAAAGGTTTATCAAGTAGATATATGGTTAGTCAGTACTTTGGCAGTACATTTGTATCAGGACCGATCAGAACACAAACTCCATATTAGTTCTTGAAAAATGTTAGCTGGGCACGTTGACTGCTTTACCAGATAACATTGTTACCGTCTAACTTTTCATTCTGTTGTACTTAATGTTGAGTTATACTGTAGATCTCCAACATACTGGATATGAGCTGAATATTGGTCTCTTAGAACATGTCTTTCCAAAGAATGTTATGAGCTTGTCAGACGTATTTTGAAAGAGGCTAACATTGCTTGGAGGGGGATAATTAGTGGTTTAAGAGTTGCCAAACTGGCTGGGGTCAAACTATTTTAAAAGCAGACCTCATTTAAATAATGATTAAATAGATTGTTTGTACATTGTGAAATTTTAAACAGACAATGTTCCTTGGTGTGTTTTTTTTCACAAAATTGTGTACTTTTATAGTTTTGTAGATTTAATTTTGATTAAAATTTTAATGTTTAAATTGGAGAAAAAAAATAATGAGCACTTAACAACAACTTCTTGTTGTGAAGTGCACTCTTTATGTCAGCAAGATTTACCTGAATAAATATTGGATTAATGAAGTTACATTGTATATTGGGCTGGGCGATATGACCAAAATCTCATATCACGATACAGCTCATTTTATATCCCCATAACGATATACATAACAATATAAAATTGTTAGTGTAATTTTGTGTCAGTAATCAGTTATGTGTCAGATGTGCTTGACAACAGTGATCTCCTTCCAACTGGGGGAACTATGGCTGTATGACGTTTCACGGGTAAAAGCCAGTTGCAGCGTTTGCGTCCGGAGTTTATTATGAGCGCTTTCGGCACCACTTGACGCTGCTTTTGCTGCTTTTGCTCATTGACTCTATTCTTTATTCTGTATTCTTAATCCTGATTTTTGCGCAGGTGATAAAATGAAATACCAGTAGATGTGTCAGAGTCCGTCGTTGGGACTGCGAGCTAGTCTTGTCGATTCCATGTCAGTCTTTTTAAATCCAATCCGCATCCATATGACAGAAATTTCGCTTCTTTTATGAACAAGCTCATCAGTTTTGGTAGGCTAGTCATCTTTTAGTGAATTACCCTGCTCTGAAACACGCCTGTTTCCGTCTTTCGCCATGTTTGTTTATAAATTGCAGCATGCATGCTGTAAGGCGCATCTTGACGTAAAATACTGTAGTGAAGCACCTTATCGTGGCATAAACGATAGAGCCTCATACGAAACAATATACATTATCTATTTTCCAGACGATATATATAGTCATATCGCCCAGCCCTAATTGTAAAGCAAAAACTTTATTGTTCTTCCTTATTGTTTGTCTACTAACTAGCTTTGCACTGCTCACTGTAGAAACAAGATTAAAATTCCCAAATAACCATCTCATTTGTGACAACTGTTTGTAGCTTCTTTCAAGTATCGTACTGTGCCAAGGCGATGAATGGCTAATCTTTGCTAATTTACTATTGAAATGAATAGTACAATGTTTAGTGCTAAAGCAGAACTGAAATTTGAGACTGGGGGAAGCTGAACATGTAGCCTAAATACTTCTATATTTTGTTTTGTTTGCTTTGCTTATAAAAAAAATGTGTGCTTTATTCAGAAACCAGTTGTCATTCCACAAACATAATCTGTTCATGTAGGTAATACTATCTTTTCTGCTTTCACATAAAGTTAAGTCAGCACTCATTTTGTGTTGTACAGTGTCTGTACAGTATCTTCATATTTCTTACACCAGAAACACAAACGCCACAGTTATGTGTATGGTAAGGCATTGAGGTGCTCAGTGCTGCTAAAATATGTCATTATGACTGACAGTGTTGCACTGATGCTCCAGTGTTTTCAGTGAGGTCAGTTATTTTATACCACTTAGTTTATGACTTCAATATTGTATCATTTTGACTATAATATTAAAAACAGCATAAAATATCTTCCTTGGAATCAGTATTGATTTAGAATGTGTTGTATCGTGTAAACCTTCCTTGGTAAATGATCATTCCCAGAAAGAAATGTGTAAAAGAAGACACATTGGGAGTTATCAGTTGTCAGAGACTAAATCTTTCCCCTGCAGAAATGATCTGGAATGCTGTTTATGGCAGGAATCTGTCTGATCTGAGTGTCTTTTTTAAGTTACTGCTGTGAGAAGATGTTTAGCAGATTATTATATGCTAGAGTTCACATGATCTGCAAACACACAAAAGACGCTTGTGTATTAAAAGCAAAGAGTTTATTTGATTGCAGCTGTAACTAAGTTTTCAGTGGTTGAAGGGTTTTGAGCCACTTCATGATCCATACTGCAGAACCTGGCGAAATCAGTGCACTACATAAATTAAAAGGGTTTATCGAGCTGTGCAGGACAAAACCATGTTTCTGAACCTTCAGTCTAAGAACTGAATGCCGCGTTTCCTCATAGTCATCAGCGTTTGGAAAGCTACATTTCACAAATTTACAGTCAAGTTTAATTTATTCTTGAAACCTAACTCTCACTCTCTAAGCCTGCCAGCAAGAGAGTGAAAGAGCAAGTTAAAGGAAGATTAAACTAACATCTGTGTTGAGTGAAATTATCCATGGATGTGGTTGTTGTGCATGAGACTATAGTGTGTGTGCTGAGCTAAAGGGAAAAAGGAAAAAAATATCTGGAACTGAGGTTTTAAGCCCAAAGGAGTTTAGCTGGCAGAATTTAATAGATTTCTGCTATAATGGAGACCCCGGATAAGCGGCAGAAAATGGATGGATGGAACAAAGATAACACTTTTTAAAAAAAAATTAAAAAATAAAACAAAATGGTGGTAGAATAATGTTAAAACTTGGAGGAGAGTAGGTGCTGATGAGAAGAGTAATGCAGCATCAGTACAAGCAATTATAGAGCGTCAAACACAAATAATTGAAGAATTACTTGTCCCATCATTATTGTCTCATCTGTAAAGACAGGCCGTTTCCTCTCCAAGTGCAAGTCTTTCAGCAGCACTGAGTAAAGATGGTTGGTTGCAGAATTGTATAGATACTGAGGATACTGTTATCAGTGCTACTCACTGAAGCTTGTGAGTAGCGCTGTGAATAACATGTAAAATTTGAGTAATATGATCCTAGGGATCTCACAAAGATTTAGTCAAAGAAGGATCATGATTCTATAATTCTTACAGTTATTCTCTATTATAATTATATATACAAGAAGTGTTTAAATTCACATGAACAAGCCTTAAGTCTTTAAGTTTCATTTACTTCTGTCCTTTGACACCAACTAGGGCTTTGACGATACACTTATGTCCCTAATTGATTCAGATTTTTTTGGGTGCCGATTCTATTTAAATTGTGATTCTCATGATTCTTCGATATTGCTTATTTTGTAGACTAAAAACAAAGAAATAATGTACAAAACTTTTTTGCCCATTATTTTTCTTCATTTCAATTAGGAAAAAACGACATAGTAGCCAGATCATCATTCTGCTGCTATAATGCCCAATAAGACAAGTAAAAATATAAATTAAAACAATAAAAATGACAAAAAATTTATTATATGTATTTATTTGGAAAAAATATAGATATCTTTTTTTAACAATCGTTTTTAAAATTGTGAAGCAAAAAATCCCAATATTCGTTTTTTTCAATTCGATTTCCCATCCCTAATGCCAACATAACAAAACAACATATGAAAGTGAAGTAACCAAGAAGTCTAATTAAAGCCACATCTTCTCTGCTATGTGAAGCGTCTGCTAAATGACTATAGAATAGAATAGAATAGAGTAAAGAATTAATAAATCCCACATATGAAATGGGAGTTTCTTTAAAAAAAAAAAAATTTTTTTTAAAGTCTACAGGGCTTCTCTCTGTAAACTACATTCAAAAAATATTTTTTTAACATTATTTTTCATCCTGAGTAGAGAATTTAAAAACAGATGAAAAACACCTAAATAGCCTTTACTTCCAGCTTTTCTCTTGCAGAATAGTTATCCTCCACAATGACACTTTGGTCTTTTGCTTCTTCTATAACAAAACAAAACAAACAGATGACCATACCTATTTGTTTGGAGTAAAAATCTCTTCCTTTGTTGTAGTGTTTCCACTCTTAACACACCTTTCTGTAACCAACACGGAACCACAACAAAGCAACAGAAGAGGCAACATGCAGATGTGGTATAACCTCGTTTTTCAGTCTGCAGTTGAATGGATCTGTCTTATTCGGACAATGACAATATTAAGGGATCTTTAGGATTAATAATAGTATTTATACAGTATTTAATAGTATTTATACAGTATTTAATAGTATTAAATACTAGGATTTTTTTTTTAGAATTAAGAAATTGTGACATCCCTGAACAAAACAAATATCTGAGTAGATTACATTTCTGGAACATTATTAACTTAAGTTTCTGAATTGTTCTGCAGTTTTCATTGTTTGTATTCATTCTGAGATCCAGCTCTGGTCAAATTAATTAAATAAAAATCTTCTAATACGTTGGTAATTGTTTTTAACAGCACCTAAAGATGAGTACAATTAAACATATACAATGGTAAAATTTTAAACAATTTCCATTAACTGCCTCCATGTTTTACACAATTAATGTAGGCTTGACTAGCGCTTTAAAGTGAATTGTAAAAACACAACTAGTGAAAAAAAAACTATGGCTATTTATACGCATGGCTCCAGAATAACTTTAAGCGCAGGTTAAACTCATGCAATCAAAGTTTTTAGTTTGTGTGCGCCAGCAAAAATTTTAGGTGCACCCCAGTTTTTAACTTTTCAACAGTTTATTTTAATGCATTTTAGTGGTTGTCTTTTTATTATTACACATAGACAATAGGGATGGGGGAAAAATCGTTTCACATAAAAATCTGCATTTTTTGTTTTACAATTTTTAAATTGATTTTTTTTGGGGGGTCAAAAACCTTTTCTTTTTTCAATTTTGAATGTTCATATGCCAGATGGAGAAGGAGTTACGGCATTTTTCCACCAGAGGGTGAAATGTTTTTCTTTGACTGTCTAGTGTGACATTATATCTGTTTTGGAAAACACTTAAACAGAAGACAGGGAATGGGGGACAACCTGCAAAAATGCTCCACCATCACATTTTAAGTCAAAAGTTGGGACACATTTTGGATTTTTGCTTTGAAGGAAAAAAACAGAGCTGGACATGTCGAAAGCTATTTGTAAACTCTGTAATGCACATGTCACATACTGCGGTATCACGATTAATGTTTCTGCTCACCTAGCAAGACGCCATCCTGAGGTAAATGCAGAGCTATTAGCCAAATGTAGCAGCAAGCCAACACTGAGATCCACAACCCTGGTCCTCGAGGATCGGTGTCCTGCAGGTTTTCCAAGTGTTCCAGCAGGAACAATTGGACTCAGACAAGTTCTGTACATGTCTACTAAATATACATTGATTTGAATCAGGTGTGTTGCAGCTGGGACACTTGGGAAAACTTGCAGGACACCGGTCCTCCAGGACCAGGACTGGGGAACCCTAAACCAACAGGCCCTCAAACCAGCACTTTTATATGCAGTTCAAGCTTTTGGAAAAAAGAGCATAGGTTCAAACAGCTGGTTCAAATTTATTGCTGCTGAAGAAATATTATTTTTATTTTTTTATTATTTTTAGTATTATTATTTGGTAAATCTGGCTCATGATATAGTCTGTAAAATTGGTCCTTATGCAACTTTTTCAAGTGGTCGAAAATACTTAGGAATGACAATTTAAATCAAATTAGCACCCAAAAAAAATCCTTAAAAATCAAATCGTGAGAAAAGCATATCGTCCCAGCCATATTATTTTTATTTCTTTTAATTATTTTCTTTAGTTATTGTGGTTGATGATGAGGTTTAGGAAACTGTCCTCATTTGAAGGAGGAAATGTAAAGTAGAGAAAAACATTTCAGCCTCTCTCATATTCGTAGTTTTGTCAACCATGTTGATTAATATTTATTTTCTAAAAGTCTTCTCTGGGACAGTGTCCAAGTGCAGCCCAAACACATAGTGGGAGTTTAATGGAATCTGTTTTGCTTTCTGGACATGTTTATCAACTAGTATATTCTCACTGATCATTCACCAGAAACGGATGTAGCTCTTCCAGTTTTTTCGAGAGCTGCTTAGCATTGGATTTATTTATTTTTTGGTAACTAAGCCTCAACTGAACTTGATCCAAGTCCGTGCACGTGACTCACACAGACGGGTGGCTGCAGTTCTCAAAACAAATTCAACTCTCATCCAGCTTTTCTGCTTCATCTTATACAGGCACAATGAAAAACTCAAAGTTAGTGACTATAATAGATAACAAACACATAAAAGCAAATTCCACCATATTCCACTTTTTACTGCTTATTCCAGTTTCAACAATTCTCATCTTTGTCATTCTTCGCTGAACCGGATGTGTTATGTGTGCTGGTTTTTATTTCAACCAACACACAACACAGTGTACAACTATTGATCAGAGGGGAAGCCCTACCCGTCTGTGGGATTTTTATCACAGTGACACAGGGCTTGTGAGAGTCACATTGTAAGGGAGATACTGAATACTGTGGTTTTAAGAGATTACTCAAAACCACTGAAAAGAGCTACTGGAGCCTGTTCCACTAATCCTAAATCTAAATGATAATCTCTGGGTTAACTTCTTTCAACCTGAGCAGCTCTAAGTTTTAGGTGCAAGCATGGCTCCTTTGAATTAGTTCAGTCAACTTCCAGAGTTGGGAACCACAATAAAAATCCACCATTAATGGGGCTCTGATACCTGGGTAACCATGGCAACTGCTAACAAAAAGCAAAGCTATTTCAGCCAATTAAAACTTTTATTTGGAATATGAAGAGTAAGTTTGTTGAATTCAGAATTTTCACATTAACATTAACTACCTTTCGTATTCGTAATTATTTATTTATTATGAGGACCATTAGGCTTACCAAGTTAAGTCAAACGCATTTCTATTTTCTTGATCACAGATGGTAAGTGAGAAAGTTGGAGGTGCAGAGGGAACCAAACTGGATGAAGACTTCAAGGAACTTGAAAGGGTATTTGTATTTTTAAAAATATGAATGTAAAACTATAAATAATAGTTAAATTGTAAAATGAAAATTGCCCACCCCACCCTCCAGATTTTTGGTGTCATTTTCTTGGTGACTCTCAATGCTTGTCTCGTCATGTTCTACAGAAAGCAGATGTTACCAGCAAAGCAGTACTGGAAGTGATTGGTAAAACATCAGAGTACCTCCAGCCCAACCCAGCCACAAGAGCTAAGCTAACAATGCTCAACACTGTGTCCAAAATCCGTGGGCAGGTGAACAGTCCAGGATACCCTCAACCTGAGGGCCTGCTGGGGGAGTGTATGACTAAATATGGACGGGAAATGGGCGAGGACACTAACTTTGGTAAGTGTTGGCGGATGAGATACAGGATATAAACTGTGGTGTATACTAGGAAATTTTGATGATAAAAACACAGTTAAATATTTGGCTTTACTGCAAAATACACATTTCCTAAAAGCAATTATTGTAATTTTTAGGAAGAAAATAAATACTGTGAAATGAGACCAAGCTGGGTATAAACGTGTCAATTTTCATCCAATTTGATCTTGTACATGACAAAAAGTAAAACAATATAGTTTGAACTAAAATAGGCTGATCCTGCTTAGACAATCAGTTCTCTCTGTAAAGTCCTGGTAGTGTGTGTTTGTCGCTTTGCACTCACTATGCAACCTACACACAAAAACTTTTCCCCTTTTTCCATGCTATAACTTTTGTGCATGAACAAGCTGGTGAGATGCTGCCTTGGTCACATTTTTTTAAATTAGTAATATCAAATCTAATAACTTTTTTGGGCAAACTAATGGTCTCTATTGAAATGCCCAGTCTTCCTCTGTAAGCTTCTTGTGTGAAATCCTTTTCTCTGAGTGATTGTTTTATATACGTACAGAAATCAAAAGCACAGGTTTATTGACGATAATTTTGTTTGACAACTTTTTTCTTTTTTTGTAAAACCAAACTTTCATTGCTACCATTTTTGGGTGCTCTTCAGGTGGGGCTCTAGTAGATGTTGGTGAAGCAATGAAGAGGATGGCTGAGGTCAAGGACTCTCTGGATATCGATGTAAAGCAAAATGTTATTGACCCACTACAGGCAGTTGCTGAAAAGGACATCAAAGACATTCAGGTATAATCCAAGAGATGTGTGTCTGCACATTTAATCTTGGGACTGACCAATCAGCTCTGCAGTCTCGATGCATACATATAACTTAGTCACATTTACAGCAACAAACATTTTGCCATATGAAGAAATTACATTTCGCCATATGAAGAAATTAAAATGACTTATTTGTTGTTGTGTGTTCTGACCTCCCATTTATCTTTCCATCCCCAGTACCACCTGAAGAAGTTAGAGGGCCGCCGTCTTGATTATGACTATAAAAAGAAACGTCAGGGTAAAATCCCAGATGAGGAGCTCAGGCAGGCCTTGGACAAGTTCCATGAGTCCAAAGAACTGGCTGAGAGATCCATGTATAACCTGCTAGAAACCGATGTGAGTTTATCCAAGTATTTTCTCAAGTTTCTTCACATACTAGTCAATATAAAAACCAACAGTTTTCATTGTAAAGATATTGTGTCTTTTGTAAAGTATTGTGATATAAGTAGCGCAACATGCAGTACCACTCTTAAGGTTGGGCACACATAGTCCTTCAATTTTAATTGGTAGGTGTGTCCAAATATTTGACAGGTAATGTAGAACAGAAAATTTGTGTGACAGCTTGACCACAAACTTGAAGTACTTGTATTGACAGGTATGAAAGCAGGTGCTGCTGGAGTCAACAAATCAGTCTGTAGTTTCAGTCCCAATACGCCATACCAGACAAACTACCATTTGAGGCAAAAAAGAGGGGGAGCAAGAGAATAAATGCATTCAGTATAGCGCTGCAGCTATTTATTATTTTAATAATCGATTAATCTGTCACTGCAACTGATTGATTAATTAATTAATTTAATTAACTTTATCCCTTTCTTTTGAAGATCTTGTGACTGAAATGCAGTAACTGTATAACAGAGCAGTAACTGTATAAAGGAAAGAAAGAATACATATATTTATACTGCAGTAAATTTTATTGCATCTGACTCTATAAGTAAACAAAATGTATACAAAGAATTTATTTTTCAATTTTTTTTTTCTTTAATTGATAAAACTACGGTGTGCAAAAGAAATATAAACATTTGGTAATTTAAATCATGGAGTATTTTAAGAAGTTGAATAAAAAACATTTTTGCTCCATGTACCTGAAATATATACATATTTTAATTCTCTTTAAAGGGAGTCTTTATTTCCTATATTTATCTTCAAATAACCTTGTTCTAAAATATCTGAATTATGTTCTAGACTAAAACCTAAAAAACCTAAAAACTACAACACAGTCTTGCTGCCATTTGATTTTTAACAAAGCTGCCTTTTTTTTTTTTCTTCATCTTCATTTCAACTCAAAAGTCCGCTGCTCGTGCCTGAAGTGCCTTGTGCTTTCTGTGGAGATGCTGAGACATGGAAGTTGTGATATTGTAGAAAAATAGCTCCTTCTTACAGCGAAAGCAATGTACGGTTTTTTTCATATGTTTGACTTTGAAATTATCCCTTTCTTGCCACTTTTGTTTTATTTTGCGCTGTCACTTTTTTTTTCTTTTTTCTTATTACACGAATCTTCTGTTTCTACAATTTTAAATGAACTTTTTTGTAATAGATTAAATCAAATAATTAGATTATACATTTCAGCCACAATTCAATGCATTTATTTATTGGTGCATTTACTAATCATTACTCAGTAGACAAAAAAGCTATTTTCTAATTGTATGTTGATATAGCACATAAATGTTTCCCTTTTTTTAATAATAATAAAAAAAAAAAAGTCCCAAAAACAACTTGACAAGTATGAGCTATGGTTGTCAAACTTAATTATACCTGTTCATCTGTTTATTTGAAAGTGAATTCTTAGTATGTCAGATTACATGGTTTTGAATGTTGCTGGCAGTTCCCAGTTGTTCAGCCAGCGAGGCATTTTAAAGGTTGGTATGCGTCATCTGACATGCCTTTTTTTTTTTTTTTCTTTTTCCCCCACAGTGACTTGCATTATGTCAAGCTTGTCACACCTGTTTGCTGTGGTATTTACTGTTTTCATGCTGACTCAAAAGCTATTTGAGTGAAGCCATTTTGATTTCTGATGTAATAAACAAATGCGTTTAAGAGGTGAATGTAGTTAACAGCTAAAGACTTGACTATGGAGTGGGAGCTGTTTGTTTCATTTCAGTCTAAAATAGTCGTTTCTGCACATGTAGGTGGAGCAGGTGAGTCAGCTGTCTTCCTTTGTGGAGTCCTTGCTGCAGTACCACAAACAGGCTGCTGAGATTCTGGAGGAGGTCACTGATAAACTGAAAGAGAGGTGAGCACTTTTACATTTTTAGGACATTTGTTTAGCTTTTTGAAGCTGTGTGCTGGCATATCAACAAGATGATTCAGCCACACAGTCTGAAAGTAATACATGTAAATCAGCTGCTGGTGCTGAACACAAGTCATGTGTACATATAAGGTATTATATGTTTTCCTATCTTTTCTTTTTATCAGTCCAGATCATTTTTATATAGTCTAATAATCCTGGATTTACAAAATGAGTTTCATTTGCTGGGCTTTTGATGATATAAGGTCAACAAAATTGTCGCATACAAAGTAATTATGTACCTTGTTTAAATGGAAATATTTATTGTTTGTCAAACTAAACTAGTTTTGTCTAAGTTAGCAAATTTTTGGTATTTTGACTGGTATAACATGCAGCTAGATGGCACCAGAAAATATGTTTTCAAAACCAGAACTAATGGCCCAGCTTTTCAAATAAATTTAAAAAATGATTTTATAAGTTTGACTAATGTTAGAGCAGGGAGAGGAACTACATCAAGGTACATTTTATTTATTTATTTAAATATTGCTTTTGGCCTTAATCTAGTACAGTATTATAATAAGCTCAGCTGTTTAAATGATTGACGTAAGCATAGTAGAAAGTTTAACATCTGAGCACTTCAATTGTGAGAGTGAAAATGCAGCTTTTTTTAAAAAATTTTTTTAAACGAAGTGTTTTTGTGTACATGAAGTGCATTTGCACTTGTTGGCCACCGTAGGAGGACATTAAAACTTGTTTCAGGAGGAGATCAGTTGTTCACTAGAGTGAAGATGGTTTCCAAGTGACACTACTGGTCGCAATTTTTGTGTAAAAATCATAAACATAAATTCTCACTAGAAATGTTGCTATGAAATTTTTAATCTCTGTTGTTTTAATTTTATTTATTTAATTATTTCCAAAATTATACTTACTGTCAGACAGTACTAAACATATAGTGTTCAGAATAGAAAGCAGACCGCTTTTACCACAAACCAGTCTAGATTAGAACCTTTTTGAGCAAGCAGGCAAATAGTTCATTTGGTTTATAGGAGAACGTTAATTTAACTCGCTCATATTTGTTTTTTGTTGAGACCATTAATGTTTCTTTTTTATTTTCCATTCTTTGCAGGGTAAATGATGCTCAGTCTCGTCCAAGACGTGAATTCACACCTAAACCCAGCCCAACATTCAACTATGGAGAGGTGGAACACTCCAACGGAGGATACGCACCTGCTGCTTCAAGCCCACCATCTTATTCAGCTGGTAAAATTACTTATGTACATGTTACATGACGTGAAGTGTAGTGTGTGTGTGTGTGTGTGTGTGTGTGTGTGTGTGTGTGTGTGTGTGTGTGTGTGTGTGTGTGTGTGTGTGTGTGTGTGTGTGTGTGTGTGTGTGTGTGTGTGCCTGTGCCTGTGTACACTGAACAAAGCATTACAGGAAGACATCATTTACATTTAATTGTAACTAATGCAAGTAACAATTAACGGGAGACTGATAATGAAAAAAAATACAGATACAAGTTGGACAAAAAGTCATGAGGTCAGCTGACTAACTGAACACTCATCAGTTTTTTCCATCCAGATAGGTTGTTTTCCTCCCGTAGTAGTCTAAGGAAGTATGAAGCATCATTTTCACATGTGGATTGCCCACTACAGAGTCAAAACCCTAATCCTATTGAGAATCTTTGGGATTTACTGAAAAAGACTGTGCATGAACGTAGCGCCACTGCAGAACATTATTAAAGTGATCATTCATTGATCAAAGCAAACGTGGTCAAGCAAAATATCAGCTATTATGGCTAACATTTCACCAGGCAGTGTATGTGCAAAGATCTAGTCCCAAAAAGCCATGTGCACAGGTACAGACCATCCTTTTGACAGATGTCTCTCCTTCTACAACATTAAGCAGCAGCACAATATCCAGCTCCTCCCCACCAAAGACCCTCCTTCAAGAGAAGACAGTGTGAGTGGATAGGTAGAAATTATGTCACCTACATGAGGATAAATTCATGCTGTTTTCACCCAGTCTGTTGCACATGTGTGGCAGAGAGCTGAATGCATGTTTTTGTGATTGTTATTTTACTAATATTGTTGAGTGGTGTTAATTTGGTGTCCATTTTATTCCACTTTAACAATTTAGAACATAAAGGGGTTGAAGTTTTATTGCTATATTACTAAGGCTACAGATGTATAGAATCATCAACAAACCACATCATAGTTATACTGGTCAGCAACTGGGGATTTTAAATTAATTTTTACTGGGTCTGTGGTGTTATCATTCGGTTGAATTGTATACATCTGACAGCCTGTTTACTAACTTCTGAACCTCAAGAAAAATGATGATGTGGCACAAAGTGATTTAGTTTTCTCAAATATAGTCCATGGAAAAGTCTTAAAACTGGGACACTGGAATGGTGAACATCAGTTCTTTCATTTTATTCTGGAGTTTCAGAGCTTCACTGATAACTTATGGATCATAACATAAAACATTTCCAGGTTTCATGACTTAGGTTGGTGGTCTGTTTCTAAACTGCACAGGGAATTATACTAGTGAACCCTTGGGTCTTGAAAACTTTTTAAAAAAAAAAAAAAAAAAAAGCATATACTAACCTTATTAAATGGAGACTATACTTGTATTTTCTGTTTCTGCAGCTGAGCCATGTTGCAAAGCCCTGTATGACTTTGAGCCAGAGAATGACGGCGAGCTGGGCTTCCATGAGGGAGACGTCATCACTTTGGTTAGTCAAATTGACGAGAACTGGTACGAAGGAACACTTCGTGGAAAAACGGGATACTTTCCTAACAACTATGTTGATGTGATGGTGCCTCTGCCACACTAAAGCCAAGAGGGCAACAGTGGAGTATTAGTTTGAATTGAAAAACAGGATGTTTGGGGATAATAAATGTTGTTTAATGTAACAAAAACATAAAGGAAAGAAAGTGACCATCTTTGGAGTGTTTGAGGGAAGGGGGCACACTTTTCTGTCAAGATTGTATGAATGTTTTTGTCTGAAGAACATAAATATTAGCAGGATGCTCAATTGCATAAGAATTGTCTAATGTATGGGGGAATTTTACTATATCTTGAGTGTTTGTAATCATTTTTGCACCTATGCACTTTGTACACTACACCTCTATTACCAAAATGAAGACAAACAAGAGAAAACGGCGTTTTTATGTGTGTAACAATGTACAACAAGTGAAACTTTTTTTTATTTATCAAAATATATTTCTATTGTAACACATTTTGTTCTTTACCTTTTTCATATTGAAACTGCCCTTTTGTTTTTACACTCCACATTTTAACCTGTGTGCCTGCAGACTTTAGAACTGTTGTAATGGAGTTGCATCAGCAGGGGGACTGTCTGCTTTGGTCAAATGTTAGAGACTATCCTCCACTGCCATCTAGTGGAACTAAACATGGGATCGTTCATGGCTCATTAGTTGTGCGGTACTGCCATAATTTCTGTTGTGTATACAAATGTGATGTGGCCCGTCTCATTTTAAGTGATGGATGAAGGCAGTCGGTAAATTGTTAGTCAGTTATTCTGTAAATGCAGTTTCTGCCATCATCGGCTGATGTAATATGAGCAAGAATTTAAAGGTTAAATTCCTAAGTGCATAGGGTCCCATGAATCTACCACTTTATCATTGCATTCATTACTAAAATGATTGGCAGTGATTTGATGTACATATTCCTCTACAAATGTCTTTTAAGTACTCCTGATGACGTTAAAGCACCAATGACAATGGAAGATATATAGTCTAAATTTTGTAAATGGGAAAATTCTGTAAGATAGGATGACATGGGTGTACGTGATTGATCCGGATGCACTGATTAAATATTTAACACTACATAAGAGATGATACCAACCCAATGCCAAATACTGAACAGCGTTGCACACCAATACCAACAACAAACTGTTTTAGTTCTTCAATTTTCTCAGGCTCTGTGGATGCTGCTGGCAGTTTCACAAACAAAATTTTCAGGGGCGTTTATCAGAGTATTTGTCCATGAATTTATATTCTATGATTAGGTCTCACTGTGAGTAAGCTTGGCTTTGGCTTGGAGCATGAAAATTAGTGCAATGTGTGCTTGGCGTTCCTGTACTTGCCTCTGTTTTCAGTTTGCCAGACATGTTAGAAAACGGTATCTCCCAGCAACTGTGTACTGAGAATTTACTAATAATAAAGGAGGTCTGTACACAAAGGCTAGTTTCAGTTCCAATTAAGCCTATTACAAGCAAACTATGAACTGTCAAGAGTTTGTGTTGTACACTAAAATGCCAACTTTCTCCTCTTGTCATGATCCCCTTGTTAGACCGCCCCCTGCCCCACTCATTGCTCCCATCTCTATTTTAACTGCGAGTGGAACAGACAGGTCTTTTCAGTGGGGAAGGGCACTCAGCAGTGGATTATGCCCTCCCCCACTACTCTTTATTCACCACCTGCCCCTGAACCCCTGCCCCCTTCCTCATTATCTGCCCCATCCCAAGCCTTTTTTGCCTTTGAGGCTCAGTGTCCTATACTCACTACTTGGAATGATATTCTCATTGCTATGCTAGAATGTACCTCTTAATATTATATGCATGTCTTCTTTTTTCTTTTTCTTTTTTTTTTTTTTTTTACTTTGGGGGGTTTCTTTATGACCCAGGCAGCACTGAGTAATAATTGTGGTTCAGGTGTGGGTTTACACATGCCTCATTACACTAACTCAAAAGCCCTGAGCTGGAGGGAGGACGAGGGCTCAGGTTGAGCTGTGATGCAGTTTGTATAATATTGAAGACAAATAATATTCAAGAACAAAGAGCAAAGATCAGTTTTTGTGAGCTGCTGTTGTCAAATTTTAGTCATTTAAATGCAGCAGCAGCAGCTTTTCTAAACTCTACATTTTGTATCAGCTTTGCAATAAAGTATTAACAGTCTTATAGCTTTATTCCATGCATTTTTAATGGTAATTTTGAGAAATGTTAACTTTTTGCATTTCTTTGGGAAACTCTGACTGATGTGTTGCCTTTGTTGTAACTGTGATGTTATAGGAAGTTTAAATGTGGGATTATCCTGGATTATCTTTACAATATTTGGATTACCTCTTTACTAAGTGTAATCTTGTGTTTTCTATGTATTTTTGTGTATGATTGTATGTGATTCTTTTTCTTCAATAAAAGTAAAGTAATTTATCTCTTGGTGAAAATGAGTTTTCTTTTAATGCTGTGGTTTTAATTCAGAAATTATTCTGGAAGCATATGATTATCTCCTTTTAGATAGACTGCACCACACCTGGGTCTTATCTAAGTCCATACATTGGCATCTGCCTGGTAAACATCTCTATACTTAAGACTTCATCCCCCCCAGCCGTCAGACTTTTTATTTAATCTGGTCTGCCACCCATCTGCATGATCCCCCCCCCCGATCACAGCAGGCTGCACCAGCCAGCTGTGGGATTACTGCCACATCGGGGAAGGCGTGTCAGTCCCCGAATTACCCAGCGCCCCCTTTGTCCTCAGTCGGTGCCCAGCCAGCGACACTCATGGCGGCTGCACCCGTCAGGCAGCGCTCCGGTCTGGGGGGACCCCGGGCGCAACTCCCGCCTTGTTACTACGAGGGGTACCTAGAGAAACGAGGACCGAAAGAAAAGGTAGGTTCCTAAACCATTGTCATGTCGGTGCGCATTGGCGATAAGCGAGCCGTACACCGGCTGATCCACCATTCCCAGAAAACTGTCAACTTCCTTATTTTGCAGGAATGGGCGAGGCGACATTCAATGCTGGTGCTGCTGGGGACATTTAATTTAAGAAACCGTTTAGGAGTATGAAACGCAAAGCATGCTGGATTTTAAAAAAAAAAAAAAAAAATTAATGATCAAAACGTCGCGAATGAAGCGAGGAATCCTGACTGAGTCAAAATATTGCATATGATGGGCTATCAGTGGTTGTCTCAATAACAACTGCATCATGTGCATATCACAGAGCTTGTCAAACGTTTCCATTAAACATGACATAATGTTGACTCCGATTCTTTTTTAAAAACATATTCTTATAGCTGGATCCCTGAAGTGTACTGTCAATATGACAAATATGTGTATATATATATATATATATATATATATATATATATATATATATATATATATATATATATATATATATATATATATATATGTATAGAGTTAAGGGGAGTTAGACATGAATTTAAGATGGAGGTTATTGTACCTTTTGGAGAGGTTATGAAGACTGGGACACTTTTTCCCTCGGGCTCACCGATCAGTCATTAGGCTCATTTTAATGCAATTCAGACATGTAATGTAAACAGCTCTGGTGCAGGATATTGCAGTTCTCCATGCTCTTAGACTGACACCAGCTGAGCCTCACTCACTATCCATCTCTTGGGACAGGAAATGTGGGTGTGATAGAAATGGAACTATCCATTACACAGCTGTGCAAAAAAAATAAATAACAGCCCTGTTGTAAAATCAGCAGCTTATTCTCCTTATTCTCAAATTTATGCATGTCCTCCATCTGTATGTGGCAGGCATCCAGGCGGCTGTGGACCTGTCTTTGTGGGAATTCTTTATATTTCTTCAATAATGCCAAGGACACCCATGTAAGTTTCAGGTCACGCACTGGCTTGCTTTTGTCTTGTACATCTTCACATGCTGACAATCCATATTTGTGTGTGTACAATAGTACGTGGAGAAACTGGACCTCAGTGGGTTTGTGTCCCTGAAAGATGACTGCAGTCGGGACAGAAACCTTGAGGCAGCCAGACTCATCCTCCGCATGAAGGATGGGGAGACCAAACTCACAGTATGCCACTCAGTTCACACAATGGAATGCAAATCTAGAGAAGTCATTACATCTTTACAAGAGTTAAGTGTTATTGTCTCTTCAAGGCACCAAACTTAGAATCACGGGAGCTGTGGAAAGGTTTCCTCTACTCTGTCACAGATGTAAGTACCATATTTAGTACACTAGATAAAGCTGCATCCTTCTCCCTGTCTTTCTGGAGGTTTTTGTTTTTTCTTTCTTTTTTTGTGCTTTTTACAAATCTTCTCATTTCCATTCATAGCTGAATGTGCCAACGTGTCTCACACTGCTACCAGGGCAGCTACAAATGCTAAAGGAGGTGGTGGACAAAGAAAGGTCCAGACGGAGAACTCGCAACCCCGCACGAGCTCCTCCTTCACCTCTTTCTGTTCCTCTAGTGGGAGAGATCCCACCGTGAGTTGTCCTCTGCCTTGCATTGAAAAGATGCTGTGTAACACTTATTGTGTCTGCATCACTGCAGTAATAACTTGCATTTGATCTGCAGGTGTTTTCGTCCGGTGTCCCGAACAGAAGCTGAAGTCCTTTTAGAGAGACACCCAGACTGTGGCAACATGTTGCTCCGTCCAGGCAGAGACGGATGCTCACTGGCTGTCACCACTCGACAAGACCTCAATGGGTAAACACCTGCTGGATATAATCTGCACACTGCAGTAGCAAAAATCCTTGATGTTACATCCACTTACAATGCTCTGTTTCTCCTTTTGGTTCCAGTTCAGTGTTCAGACATTACAGAGTAACTCAGAGGGACCAAGGTGGTTATGTCATTGATGTGGAAAATCCTGTAAGCCTACTCTAATTTTTATTATTATTTATTGATTCATTTATTTATTTGTTTGTTTGTTTGTTTGTTTGTTTCGTAATATGAATTTGAAAAAGAAAAAAATTACTTCTGTACCAGAAGTCTATTATAAAGATCAACAGATCCAAACTTTTCTCTCCTGGTACAACATTAAATATCATTAAAATATTTTTGTTTTCCAAGTAATTGATAAACAACACCATTTTTTAAGTTACTTTCATAAAGATTGAAAATGCCATTCCTAGAAACTGAAATAGTTATGATGTAATAACAAGGGGCTATGGTTTGGTAATTAAATGCTGACAGGCTAGTAGTGTTAATATAACTGTCTTATATAATAAATGAATGAACAAATTAATCTATTTAGTTTATTTCAAACATGTAGCATATTACATTAAATTACATAGTACATTGCTATCCAACTAATTTGAAAAGTAGTAGGAATATGAATGAGCTTATCACACCCATTTTTCCATTTAACAGCCAAATTACCTGATATATTAATTCCTTTCATACTTTATCATGTTTACAGTTACAGCTAACCATCAGGGAAAAAAAACAAACTTAAAACGAAAACCTAAATAGCAATAAGTGTAAACCTCCCAAAAACTGTCACCGCCCCTTCTTCTACCCTGTTCAATGTGAAACCCATGCTTGGACATTGTTTAAGTACTAAATTCTCTCCAAAACATCACTCAATATATAGAAACACACAAAGTTTTTTATGTTGTGCGAGCACACAGCTATTTTAAATAGAGTTTTTTTTCTTTGGTTACACCTGCCATCTCTATGAGAAAAAAACCAAAACATTTTTGAATATTATTAGGATGCAGGTTATGGTTTGCTATATATGTGATTTGTACTGTTTGAAAGTTAACCTGATCATTGAGTCTCTAGATATTTTCCTTTTTACTTTGCAATTATCTCTGTAACCAGTATCATGGATTATTCTTAGTGCTTGTTTTTGCAGTATGAAACAGGACAGTATGGATAGTAGTTTTAAAAGTGTTTCCCCAAACCTCTTCACACCTGGCTTCCCTTAAACGGATCCAACAGCCAAGGAGGTTCTGCACAATGAGTGATTAGCTTGAGCCAGGTGTGTTGGAGCAGGGATACATGGAAAACTTGCAGCATTGTGGCCCTCGAGGACCAGAGCTGGGCACCCCATAAAGATATATATATATATATATATATATTTAGTTATAATTCTTGCAACTTTCCTGGAAAAAAAAACCCAAGAAAGCAAAGGAAATAACGTAAAACATTAATTTTGTATGTATAGTAATAAAATAAAATTTGAACACACAGATGCATTAAAATATCAAATTTAGACCTCTTAAGTTTTGTATTTACAGATTCCCTGTGCTACACTGCATGATGTTATTGATGCATTGGTGGAGAAGACAGCAGGCACTCTGCAGCCTTTCTTATTGGAGGAGCCTTATGAAGAAAATATCAGTGAGGAAACACAAAAATACACATTTTATTTTTGTTGTTTTTGTTTGTTTGTTGTGAAGTTGACCATTTATAATTTCTCTGTGTTACCAGCATATGTTTCTGCTAATGATGAAAATGGAGAGAGGATCCTCCACACCGCCCCATCCAGCCCCCTGCCCAAGGCCCCTGCCCTGCCTCCAAAACAAGGTTTTTGTCAGTCACATAAACCACACAAATAAATACAGACAGCAGGATTAACCATTTGCCCTATTTTTGTGCAGATCGATGGTGCACCAGCCCCCTCTCCAGGTCCCCTGCACCAGACCGTCGTATCCTGACTTCACCAGTACCGGCTTCGCCCACTAACCCGATGAGAAGACTCATCCTCTCCCCTTCACCTCTCA
This sequence comes from Telmatherina bonti, assembly GCF_933228915.1. Lineage (NCBI taxonomy): Eukaryota > Metazoa > Chordata > Actinopteri > Atheriniformes > Telmatherinidae > Telmatherina > Telmatherina bonti. The sequence continues at coordinate 25,522,102 of NC_136625.1, read as the reverse complement.
CGCAAAGTGAGTAAGATAACATACAAGCATAATTTCTAAAATCCCCAGATATTTTAGCTTAAAGTGTCTCTGCTCTCTTCACAGCACTCAACGAGGAGCTAAAAATGACGCTAGAGAAGAGGCGAGCCAGCCAGGAGTGATTTTGAGACCTTCAATCACAACATCCCTAATCTCCAGTGCCAAACCTTTACTCACAGCAGCTTCAGTATGTTCCCATCCTGTGCCTTGTAGGTGGAAGACAAGCAACTACAAAACCACCACTTTCTCTTAATGAATTAAGACACGTTCTGATTTTCTTTTGTTTTATTTGGTTGTTTGTTTTGTTTAGTTTTATTTATTTGTTTGTTTGTTTTGTTTCAGTATATAGTTGTGAACATGATGTGAATGAAAGGACAATAATTATATCCTGAAGATCAAGTTACCTCATCCAAATTTGGTTCATGCAATTTCATAAAATGGTGCCTGTCCTGTGTGTTTAAAGACCCACTTGTGCTTTGCCCACTTGCGTAAAGTTGTTTACAAGCTGCCTCTGAACAAACATAGTGCCACAACAAAATCCAGTCAACAAAAACTTGAAATGACAATGACATGCAGTCAAACCTTTCTGAGAAGCACAGGCACCTGACAGACCACCAGCTGAGCCCAGTATTTTCCTGACTGAGAACCTTTCTGGATGGTGAACTGCTGATATTTATACATCAACACTGGAACAAGCAAACCACAGACTTCCAAGATCAACACTAGAGTGACACATTCTCATCTGAGACGCTTTATCTGCTCTCAAAGTTAAATAATCAAGGCAAGCTCTGGATTCAGCTCAGACATTCTGCTCAAGCATCCCACTACCTATTACATGACTGAAAAAGCAAGAAAAACCTGAGAAACTGAAACCTGCACAATCTTTGCCTGCTGCTCTGACAACCATCTGTGATTGATAAGCAACTGTTATTGTATTGTTTATTTACTGACAGTGCTGTTGCTCATTTACCACTCAACTGTAAATGTACTGTTGGTGCATATTTTTAAGTGTTTCCTTGCGCTCTGCTACTGTATATGTTATATAATGTGGTGCTACTACTTACCAATACTCAGACCTGCCTGCAAGATCCAGGTGATTTGTATTTCTCCTCTAGAAAAATCACCTTTAGGTATCGAAGGTGCCCCTCTAGTAGAATCCTAAAAGAAACTTAATAAGCAAACTGTGTTTGTTTTGCAGTGGGATCCTGACCTTTGATTTAATTACAATACTAAGCCTTTATTAAGTGATTTCTGAAGGTGCTTTAGACAGCTAGTGTTACTATCATATCTGAAATTTAGTTTTTTGGGACTCTCCTGTCAGAATCATGTCAAACTGTGAACAAACATCTCATCAGTGTTTCCTTATAATGAACTTTTTTTTCAATGTTTGTATGATGTGCTGTGTTTCCTTGATCACCATGAAAGAACAGTGTTTTATAGATATTAAGGGCATTAAATTGTTTTGCATGAACCTTTCCAGCCTTATTGTGAACCTGGTAAATCACTGATGACTTGGCTTCTGTGTCACTTGGACAATGAGGCCCTATTTAAAGATTTTACTGCAAATAGTTCAAATATGGTGGTTTAATTTTGTATTTTTGTGTCTTAATAATCTGTCTATAGTCACACAATCAACATAGCAAATATTATTTTATTAGAAATTAAATGTTTATCTACATTAAAAAATAGGTTTTTTTTTCAACATACTGATAATACATCTCTAATTATAATAATCTAAAACAAAGAATGTGATATTTTCTTTAAAAACCTTAAATCTGCTTTACAAGCCAACCCCACTCTAAAATAAGTTGCCATGCTGCATACAAGCTAAATAAAAACTGAATACAGTTATTTCCAAATAGTTTTAAAAACCGTGCAGACATTTGAAATGCTGACATATATACATGTTTACCTTTTATAAGGTCATCTTAAGTTCCGTACCCATATCGTATTTTATTACAAAACAATGGTTCCCAGTGATGCGAGCTGGGAAATTCAACTGTTGCCATTTTCAAAGTGTAATGTCTTCTAATATTGCAAAAACAATACACTTTCCTTGAACATGCATGATGAATGGATATGTTGCCCCAAAACCTGCACAAATAATCCACATTAATGTTAATGTCACAGTTGTGCAATTTATTTCTTACTACAATATATGTTGGCTTTGAACTGTGGGTTTATAACAGTAAGTAGGTGCATAAATAAAGAAATATTTGTATAGCACCATTCAAAATAAAAATCACAAAGTGCTTCACAAACACTGAGAACATAAACTACATAGCAGAGTGAACATGTCTGGTGTTTACATCTAATCTAATCTGTTTTAAAAAAAAAAAAAAACTAAAAAAAAAAACTATTACATTTAAATTTCCCTCTGGCATAAATAAAGTAATTTTCCATTATATTTTCATTTGATTTCATTTAATTCAGGGGTGTTTGAAAGCTTGAAACAACATGTTCTCAGCCACATGTCATGTCATTTTCTGGGATTCTTTGAATATTTTTTTAACACATTTTATCACTACATATAATGAAATCCCACAATCTTTTCATTTTACACTGAGAGAAATTATAATGAGTATATTATGCACCCCATACTTTTGTTTAATTTGATCCAATCGTGTTACTTTCCTACTGTTTTATTAAGAATTACACACATTTTCATGTATTCTGTTGCCCTAGCTCAACATATTACATGCAACAAATTGGAAATAAGCCTAAAAATAACCCAAAAACAACATCAAAAACGTTGCATTAGTACTATTTTCCAATATTATTCATTTCTTTCTTTTTTTTGGAAAAGAATTAGCTATTTCTTTTTACAAATGTATTTCTCCTGAAGGTACAGTATGATCTTCTCGCTAAGTTTGCCTTCATTTATGAACTCATATTTTACATGAGGTTAGATGTCAGTACTCTAACAAAGCATTTATTAGCATTAATTCAGAGACGTGTATTTCCCTGCAGGGTGAACTTCCATACATGGTGATCGACATCATAACACAACTCCGCTTCTAGCCGAGAAGTGACACACACGCACACACACAAACACACTTCTGGAAAAGGTTTGTTCATCAGTCCTGTTGGGGCATATCGCCCAGGCTGAACCCTCCAGCTATTATTATTTTCTTTTGCATCGACGAATCAGCCGTGCTCTCCATTATCTGATAACAATCCTGCAAGTGAACAATGACAACTTGAAGAGATCGGAGGTCGGCGCTTTCCTTCGCCATAAGAGGCAGTTTGAAGAAGAGGACACAACAAAAAGGAACCTGCGCGACCAGCCGGAGGAGCAGAAGTCCCCAGCCATCCTCTCCCCCGCGGGACCGGAGCGCTGACATTAACTGAGGACTGCTGCTTTTTCTTTGGTTTCTTTTTTTATTGTGTGGTTTTTAAGACAAAGCTGCACCTTTTCTGAGGAGTGAGTGCTGAGCCTCGTGACCTCAAAGGAAATTAAAGTGGTTTTAACGTCCCACACATCCGTGATACTCTGAACGTTAGCCGCGTCTTTGTGCGGTTTGTCTCACTTTAACAAATGTCTCTTACTGAGCTGACAAGCTCTCTGTTACCTTGGATAAAAATATCGTTAAATATGTGCTCAAGCAGGTGCTGAAAATCTTTGTATGAATAGACGCCCCTGGAGTCTTGGGCGTGTCGGTGCGCAGGTAAGTTAATGGCGAGCTAACTCCTACGTTCCTGCACTTTGCTATCAGCTTTTATGCTTTAATTTAATGCTTCGTGTCCAGCAAGTGGACTAAAATAACCTCATAGTTTAATCTTAATTCATGTCTGGCTGCATTTACAGATTTTTGACCAACTTTGACACACTTTTCGTGAAGGCTCGTTCTCGCTATGTAAGAAATAAATGCTGTTATGTTCTTGTCTGTATGATCGCGCGTGCCCGTGGGCGTGTACTAACTGCTGGTGTTGAGTGAAGCAAGCTTTGGCCCCGTGGACAAATATGTGAAACATCCTGAGTTCTCTGACATGCTACGGCTTATCTATGAAACACACCTATATTCAACAATTGAGCAGGTTATTGCGGTGCTACCGGACAAAATGTATGAAAAACAGCTGTGTGAGCAAGGAGGTCGTAAAACTGTGTTGCGCCTCAGGCAGGTGTGTGGTTATGATTTTATTTAGAAAGCTGTGTATTTCTTGTGCACCAGCTTTTTGCAACAAAGTTGGTGCAAGAGCACTTGTGTCATCTACAGCAGAATTCAGCTCAGTCTGTAAATCTCTCATTGTGTGAGTGTTTGGTGCTGCAGGAGAGCTGAGGTTGACATCCCTGCACCCTGCTGAATGCTTTCACGGCCCTACATTAACATCACTATGGTACTGACAGAATTACTGCTGCGCTGACTTTGGCTTGCTCTGCTCTTTCTGGTGATTAATCTGCTTTTTTTTTTCTTTCTTTTTTTTTTTTTTTGTTGTGTGTTATTTTCACCTTGTTAAATGTTTCCCTTCATATTCCTCCTTTCTTTGCTGTCATGATGGTGTACATTCGCTGTACATATTAGACAGTAATCTCTTTCAGGTCTCACTTGTGGGGAATTCATTGTGATATCCATGCAACTTTGTGTCTTTCAGCCCTCATTGGCTTTGTTTCTTCAGTTTGTGCCATCCATCTCACCATGAACAGCCTGCTGAGCGGGGCCAGGAAAGGGGCCAGTGCCCTACAGACAGAACAGAACTCATCACGTCATAGATGCCACTTGCTGTCTTTATCCCTCTATGACTGACTGTTTGGGAAACAATAAAGCCTAAATTCCTCTTTGATTGAACAAAGGAGCCATGCATTCGCTGCTCTCCCTAAGTGTCTTTTGGCTGCTGCCCTTGGCTGTAATCCTCGAAGAAGAAGCACCACCAAACTGTGTCCCACGTAGAAATGTGCCGTATCATAGTGAGTGTTCATTTTCTTTAGTAACCTGGCTTATGTGATGTTAGTTTGCAGCGGTGCGTTGGGAAACAGGGTTTAGCAACAGCTTGTTACTAAGTTAAGCTTGCATATACTGTCTCTAGGCGACAACGCTGTTCTGTTTCGAGAAGAGGGTGTGTTCAACTACTCCACCATGCTGTTGAGAGAAGACCTGGGTGTGTTGGTTCTGGGTGCCAGGGAGGCAGTGTTTGCCCTTGATATTAGTAACATCTCCAAAAAACGTTCATCAGTAAGTACACCATTGTTAACAAAGCAGTTAGAGCCACACAAAAAAAAACTGCATCATTACCGCCTTTTGCCAAGAATGAAGCCTCACAGCATTAATATGATCCAGCCTTGCTCTGTTTTGGAAGAAACGCTGCCTGAAATGCTTGTCCCTAGGGAGCAAAGAACCATTACACAGTCTAAAAGAATTGATTACATTCAGTGACAATAACCTGAAATGTCAGATAATAATGTCACAAGCTTTGATAATGTTTCACTTTATTCACATTTTATTTTGTGTAATAATACTGCTTACACAGAAGATGAGTTTCAAAGTGGATAACTGTTTCCTCATTTTCTTTTAAATGAATCCCGGATCACACAACACCATATCAATTGAAATAAGAAACAGTCCAGATATTGTTTATCAGTATTAGAAGATTAATGCAGGAATACAAATAAAGCAGGCAGAGAAGCAGCCTTGCAAGATGGTTGTTTGCTTAAATCAAATTTGCAGTGATTCATACGCCACAAAGCCAAATAATCTTAAAACTGTTACACCTTTAGTTCAGTTTTGCAACGTTGTTTTACCCACATGTCTAACATGTCAGCTGACTTCAAATCTGCTGTTTCTTAAAGGATTCATCTGCATTTTTCCTCTCTACAATTTTAGTTTTCAAACAAACTAAAACAACATGCAAATGAAAAGTTGGTTGTATTAATATCTGCAGTTGAAAAATTGCTAAGTGAAAAATCTCGTTTTGAACCAGAAATTGTTTGTTCTCCCTTTTAGGTTAGATGGGAAGTGACGGAGCAGCAAGTGAATGAATGTAAAAACAAAGGCAAGGATGCAGAGGTTGGTTTGTTTAGCCATAGCTTACACTTTTTTTCCTGTCCTAAATTGACTGCAGCACAATCATTGTTTTTATGCATTTTACAGACAGAGTGCAAGAACTATATCAGAACCCTGCATACCATGAAGAATAGCAAGATTTTTGTATGTGGAACTAATGCTTTTGATCCAGAATGTGACTACCTGGTGAGGCCAATTAAAAACACATTTTCTTGCACCTGTAATGACACCCTTAACAGCATCATGCTGAAAAATGCCAGAAATTAAAAGTGTTGGTTGTGGCAGTCCTATACAGATGAAAAGCTGATTTTTGAGCAGACTGCAGAGGATGGCAAAGGAAAGTGTCCATTTGATCCTTTTCAGAGATATGCCTCCATTATGGTTGGTGAGTTGCAGTTGTGCAGCATAAAAGAAGCCGCGGGAGAAAAATGAAGACAGCACTAATATTTTCTTGTTAATCTCATCTTGCCAGATGATGAACTCTACTCAGCCACTTCAATGAACTTTCTCGGCTCTGAACCCATCCTAACACGCAGCCCCCCTGCGTCTGTAAGCACCTCTCTAGGGCCCATACGTACCGAGTTTAAAACCTCCTGGCTTAATGGTAAGAGGTGATTGATTTTTTTTTTTAAAAGGTGTTAAATTTATGCAAAAGTTTTATTGTCCCTGTTTAGTAGCTGAGTCAGTCCCCCCCCCCCCTCTTTCTTACTTTTGTGTACCAGAGCCCAACTTTGTTTCCATGGCTCAGATGCCAGAGAGTGAAGTGGGAGATGACGACAAGGTATACCTCTTCTTCAGTGAGACTGCTGTGGAGTGTGACTGCTTCAACAAGGTGGTGGTCTCCCGTGTGGCCCGTGTCTGCAAGGTAACAAAGTATAAACAGTGCACGCCGTTGTAATGACCAAACACATAAACAGCACTTCCACCCTTTTCCGTTGCTTGATTATGCATCCCGTCTGTCAAGGTTTTTCCATTTGTCATTGTGGTATTATAGAGTCTTACTGTGCCCATAGGGGGATGTTGGAGGTCTTAGGACCTTGCAAAAGAAGTGGACGTCCTTCCTGAAGACCAGAATGGATTGCCCGGTGCTGGATTCCCAGCTGCCATACGTTATTCAAGATGCATATCGTTGGTGTGACCCTATGCAGCACTGGGAGAAGTGCATTTTCTATGCCATCTTCACCCCGCAGTCGTATGTTTGGCCCAACAAACATGTTTGTGTTAGAAGAGAAGAGTTTTATTACATTTAGATGCTTTGGCATATACATTGTTTAAGATTTCCTCTGTGTGTGTGTGTGTGTTCCAGGGATACATCTGACCTGTCTGCAGTATGTGCGTACCGCGTGTCTGACATCAGCAGAGTGTTTTCAGAGGGGAAGTACAAGAGCCCAGTCACCGTAGAAACCTCTTTTGTTAAGTGGGTGATGTATAGCGGAGAGGTTCCTGAGCCTCGGCCTGGAGCTGTGAGTCTGTGCATTGGGATCAGAGTAGCATCTCGACATGACTGTTTTTTACGAGTGGTTTCAACAGGAAGTCCATTCCTTTGTAACCTTCACTCAGTTTCACTCGCTTTTCCTTTACTCCTGTAGTGTATAAACAATGAGGACCGTAAAAGTGGCATGCAGACTCTGGACCTCCCAGACCGGACCCTTCAATTTGTCAAAGATAGGCCCCTAATGGACCAGCCTATTCAACCAATAGATGGGAAGCCTGTATTGATGCGAAAGGGGGCTGCATTCACACGCATCATGGTAAACCAAGTGCAAGCTGCAGACAGAGAAATGTACCGCGTCATGTTCATAGGCACAGGTATGTCAGGGTTAAAAGTTATACAGCACTTCCTGTGCCTGCATGCATTTTATTTGTCTTTAGCATTAGGTTTTAATTGACAACATGCAAATATCGTGTATTTTTATTCAGAGAAAGGGACTCTGCTCAGAGCCGTGAACTATGGTGGAGAGATGTTTATCATAGAGGAAGTAGAACTCTTCAAACCTCCAGAGCCCATCAAGAGTCTTCAGTTTTCCAATGTCACGGTAAATTTCAACGACGTGGCCCAAATTTTTTTTTTTTTTTACTTTGTACTCCCTTCAATCTCTGTGTGTTCCTCTGTTCACAGGGTCAGCTTTATGCGGGTTCAAACTTTGGAGTAGCACAGATACCACTTGCCACCTGTGAGAGGTCCTTGTCCTGCACGGATTGTGTTCTAGCCAGAGATCCATACTGTGGCTGGGACATTGCTGAGGGGAAATGTGTTTTTCTTTCAAGTTCACAAGGGTAGGCAACTGGTCAAAGACAACAGCCTGATAACTTTGATTCAAACTAAAGTTGTGTTTGTTTTTGGATCATTCATAGAACTATACTTCAAAGTGTGAAAGAAGGAGATCCCTCTCTTTGTCCTCCTCCTGGTAAGTAGGTGTAACATTTCTGCCTCTGGTGCATTATCAGGATGTGGTCATTTTGTTACTAAACAAAAACAAAAAAAATGAATATTCATATGTGGCCCCTGTTTTGATTTCAGACCCGATCAAGCCTGTGATTCGGAACATCCGGCCAGGTGGTAACCTGAAACTTAGTTGCCATTCGCCCTCAAACCTTGCACAAATCAGCTGGGAGCATAACAACCTCCCCATCACATTTTCACCTACTTTGCAGCAGCTACGAGATGGACTGCTCATTCTCAATGCTTCAGTTAATGATGCCGGCCATTACCGCTGCTCGTCTGCGGAGAGCTCCAAAGCTAAGAAGTATACAACCACTGTGGCTGAGTACCAGGTCAAAGCAGACCCTTCTGTTAACATATTGCTTCCCCAGGCCCAGACTGATGTCCCTTCTGTTGCTGGTCTGAAAGTTGTTGTTGCCCTTCTTGTCATTTCTCTTGTTGTCCTTTTGGCCTGGAACTTTTACAAAGGTCACCTACCTCTTCCCTGGAAATGCATGAAAAAGAATGGTGAACAACCCCAGCAGGCTTATGACCAGGAGGCTTCCAACCCTGAAATGACTCAACAAGATGCACAAAGGCCTGCGCAGGCGGAGAACAAGCCCCTGATGTCCGTAGCGCGGAACAGCAGCAGTAAAAACAACCACACTGCTGACAGGGAGGCATTCATTGATACATATGAGAACAGTGAACCCAAAGTTAATCTGCCATCTATGCAGTACATTGATGATGAGTCAGAAATTTGAGAGGACCCCTGTGCTTCATTAGCATGTAAATCCAATACAATTATACAATTTTTGTTACTGTGAATCCCTCAGTGAGTAGGGAGTGACCTGATTTTCAAAGAGTATGTGGTAAAATATTGCAAATATCTGTAATATTGTAGGGTAACTGGACTTTTTTTTTCATTTACATATGTAAGAGCTTGAAACAAAGGTTTGTGTTGTGCATTACTGGTAAAACAATAACACAGGTAACTCCAAAGTTTTTTTTTATCATCTTATTCTTCAGTCTCTTATTCACATTTAAGAAAACATCTTAGGTTGTTTTGAAAGCACTGCTTTTTGTAATTCTATGCACAGGTTTTGGCTATATTAAGAGTAAGGAACCACAAGGGAACAAACCTGCTGAATGCATTTAATTAAGATCATCCATTGTGGATCGTGATGTGTGTTTCTGATTTTCAGTCTGCGTTAAAAACCCCATTTTATTTTTATTTTCAGATCTTTTACAGATGTAATTATTTTTATATTCAGGATGGTTTCAACTCCTCCTCCTCCTCCTGCCAGTGAAATGTTTTTGATGCAGCTAGAAGTTTCACAAGTTGGTGTTCTTGTACAACCGTTAATAATTTTATAATTGTAAATGTGCCACAACCCAAAAAAGCTAATAAATGTCATTCACCTTTCATTTACTCAGGATGCTCAAACTGTGTACTTTCTCTCCATGCTGCAATAGTTTTTGAGGAAGAAAAAAAACTTTCTCCAAATGCTGAAATGTTTATTCCATTTGGAGTCCAATTTATCTTCAACTCATAAATTCACAGTACAGAAAATAGAGTCACAAAGTTCTATGTTTTTTCTTTTTCAGCACCATGCGAACATTTGGAATACTAGATATTACTGTATTATTAAAGTTCTCCATGTATCAGGCATTTAAAGCAACTTTTTTTTTTAAATGAAAACATTCATGTTTGAAAGCTTGTTGGGAAAAATTTTGTTGAGATTGAACAGATTTTATTTTTATTGTACTAGTACAGGATTTTTGTATTGTTTATTTGTTCTACATGCACAGTATGCTTTAAATCTGCTTCCTATTGTTCCAGGTCCTTTTACATATAAAGTTCTTATAAAATTGGAGAGATTGTGCTGTAACTTAAAGTGAGCCATTTCATTTCTAACCACTAGCACAGATTTTTATTTGTAATTAAAATGCTCTTTTTTAAATAAATACGCTCTCTTCTGCTTTCAAGGTGTATATTGTGCTGCATAAATACAAGAGTTCTTAAGTCTTCAACAAGACTCCACTTGCCAAGAATGTGAAAACCAGATTAAATCACTTTTTTTTTTTTTTTTTAATGTGGCTGCCCCGGGGCTTGTTCAAGAAAGCAGGTTATGCTGAAACTCAGAGCTCGGGAAAAGCTGTGTTTTCCGAGGCGAGTCTTACCCAGAGTGTCTACTGTCTCCTCCCACTTAAAACACCTATCAGACATGTCGTACCAACGCAACTCCAGAGATTTAAAAGCTGAATTACAACACAGTTATTTACATAAAGGGGAGATTTTTCAGAACTTGAAAATATGTGGGAGTATGATTTCTTTATCAGTGGTGTATGAAACTGCTGTTTGGCAGACATGACACGGCAAGTATATAACATGATATTATAGCTACATTTGTACTTTACACTGTGATACTTGTGAGAAAACTCATTTTATAAATGGGAATTTTCTTTACAACATTGGTAACTATTTTAGCAGGACAACGGTATCTTGAGTCATCAGTAAAGTCTTCATGTCTGAAATCCTCATTTCATATGTGTGATGGTAGAAATCTCCCTCTAGATCCCAGCAGACCCTCCTCATCCTCTTTTTGTTCCTGCGATGAAGGCGATCATTCTGCTTTAGTTTATTTTAAACAACCAAATGTGAAACCTGAATATTGACTTCCAACAGCAGGTTTTTCTACTGTTGTTGGGAATCTCAGCTAAATATGTGACATTGTCTGATATAGGCCTGTGTGAATTCAGTTCATTAGGTGAGATAACGTGCTGAATGGGTGAAATCAACATTTGTTGGGGTTTAAAGTACTAGATGTAGAAATAACCACTGAAAATTTGATTTATCAACCAGTGCAATGAAACTAAATGATGTCCAATCATGACATAGCACGGTACTTCACTAAAAGATTTAGTTTATCTTTAGTTTAACTTTTCAGTTAATGTCTGTTTTTCCCCAGTGGGACTGAATCTAGATTAAATTAAGGTTTTATTCTATCTACCAATATTTCAACTCATGTTACTGTTTTAATAAAGTTAAATATGATCGGTGGACAAGTGGATTCAAACTTCTACATTGGCTCAGGCAGCAGTTTTCTTCCATGCTTATCTGCTCATGAACAGCAGAGGTCTTTCCTTCCTTTTTTTAAACAAAATACCTCTGTGTTGCCTCGTGCTGAAATAAAAACTCCCTCCAGCTGGGTAAAATAACTAGATTTTGTCAGCGGTTGCCATGGTGAACCTCTTAACTAAAGATACTTGGAGTTGATTGAACCAAACGCAAAGCAGCTGACCTGGAACTGAAAACTCCTGACTTGCTCAGCTCAGAGTGAGTTTATCCAGAGCTTCTGCGTAGACTCAGGTGTTTGTTGAATCTCCTTTCTGGAACAGACGCCCTTTTGAGGTTTCAAGTTTTATCACAAAAACTAACAGACTGATATTTCAAAGTGTGAACTTTATAAATATACAGCTCAAATTTGATGGTTTCCAGTTCCAGATACAAATATTGAGAATGCAAACAAAAGATAAGACGCATCTTTACATGTAATTTCCAAACTACAACTACAACTGATTTTTCTAGACAACAGAAGTAAGGAATTTGTAGTTTTAACGGTGCTTTTCTTATTATATATAAGAAGCTAAGAAAACTACAACAAAACACATTGGCTGTACAGCATAAATTGTGGAATATGCACGTGTAAATCCCACTTCCTCAGGATTTGACCCATGCTGGTAAGCAACCTTCATCTTCGATAGCGATATCTCTTGAAATGGAACCACAGTTGGAAGATACCGTTGGCGAACTGACAGCGGAAGCCATGTCGGTGCGAGTATTCCCACTCCCTGTTTACAATCTTGAAAGCAATGTCTTCGTATGGTGGACCTGCGTGGAACCTCAAAATCCCAAAGTCCTTGTTGTCAGGACTGGGTTCAAGGAAGTACTGAGGGGTCGATCGCTTGTCGATCAAGTCCGGGTAGAAGATGTTGAACTTGTAACCCTGAACGATTTTGGGTGGAGGGTTGTCAAAGTCGTAATGCGTTTGGTTGTACTTGTTCCACTCAAAGCCTGTGTGGACCCTGTTGAAGAAACGGGGTTTCCTTGGACGGTATTTGTCAGCCCAAAGGTACATTTTCCCCGTGACGGGAATCTCCACGCTGAACTGAGCCTCATCATTGCTCATTCCTTCTTTGGCTTGACGTACAAAAGCATCCTCTGCGCTTTCGTTGGCGTCACCTGACGGTAAAACAGGCAACATTTCTGTATTACATAACCATTACAATGAACATTTTTTTCTGTCTGGACCAGAATAATCACTATTTTTCTGTGTTTTAAACTTTGAGACATACCGGTGACTTGCAGCTGTCTGCGGGCTAACTGCAGCCTGTGCATGTCTTCCTCCGGGGTGATGGTGTGAGCGTCCAGCGGTAGCTCAGACTGTGTGAGCAGGGTGGGACTGTAACGACCAGAGTCGTACTCCGCCTGGCTCTGCTGGATGAGGTCCTCCTCGGTTAACACAGCCTCAACCACCTCTCCTTTGCCCTCTTCGTCCTTCCCTTCATTCTTCTCTTCTCCATCATTATCTTGGCTTCCAGCTGCAGACGTGGATGGACCTGCCTCCTCTTCCCCCTCTATTTCACTGTTCCCCTGTCTTCTGGAGAAGTGACAAAACAGGTTTTAATCCTTCTTTCAGTGAAAAAGCATTGTTATATTTAGAAACAGCAACATATCCTCAAAAGCAACACAGAAGTGAAAGATTAAACGTGTCCTTTGATTGCAGACTCTGGTCATTGTTCATGTTATGCAGGTTTTGTGAGGATGTAAAGTAACTTACTCATCTTCCTCACTCCTTGGCTCCTCTTTAATGATGGGGAACAAAGGCTCGCTTTCTACTCCCTGTTCCTGTTTCAGCTTGAACAGCTTCTGACGCAGCACATCCTGGTGTCGTTCCCTCAGCCTGGGCCAAACAGGTGTACATTTAACCACATCACTTTTAATTCCCTTTACACATAAAGAAACAGTCGTACATGTATGTACTGTGGCCGTGCAAGTTTAGATGAACTAGTGCAGGAGGTGTTTTGACTTTCATACCTGGCTCTGGCCATGTAGACTCTGACTTGCTGCAGCAGACTCTCCCAGTAACCAATATCAAGGTTAGATCCTCCAGCGCGAATCTTCGCCTCAATGTTGAGGTGCATTGCCTGCAGCTGACTATATGTTTTCCCTTTGAACACAGACTGAACATCAGTGCTCACAGCTGTGTTGATCCCCTCACGACGATCACCTGCAGAATAAAAAAAAAAAAACATCAATAAAACATCATCATGAAATACATTTGTGCATATTTGCACTTACTTTTGTTATTTTAGCTGTTTACAAAAACATCAAGTCTTCTGGTTAAAACCAGCTTAAGAGTTGCATCCATGTGAAGGTTTACATTTATAAATTTCAATGACGGGTTCAAGAATTGGAGCAATCCAACATGTTGAGGTTAAAGAATTATATTCTCCCACAATGAATATTAATTTGAAAAAGTGCATTTAATAATAATTTTATTTAATAATAAATGAAAAATTAAAGTGTCAATATATTTTGGAGTCTACTAGTGTACCTGGTCCTTTCCCAGAGGCCTCTAGTTTTCTGAGTTTGCTGATCTCATCCTCTGTGATGGTTGTCATGTCTCTCCAGAAGTCTGCGTTCTTGCCTTGCTCGAGCTCCATGTACACCTTTTAGGCAGGAAACCACACCAGGCTTGAGTTCATTTTAACGGTAACAGATGAAAAGCAAACACATGACTGTCAAATCCCAGTTCAGTCTATAGATCTATGCCTCACTTGAACCATAGTATCACATTCACATGTTTTGTCATATTTACTGGAGATCACATTGAAGGAACAAAAAAAAAAAGCTACAACCTTTGGGGTGCATTATTAAAGCGGCTTCATTTTAAGCCCTCTATGAAGCAATCCTGGTTTAACCAAATCAAATCAAAGATACTTTATTTATCCCCGAGGGGAAATTCAAGGTTCAAGTCAGCTCGTCCAAGGTTAGACATACAGACAGGACAGACGGATACTTCGGCCCTGCAGCCAGTTTTTTAACCTTACAAAATGTTTTGTAATATTTGCCACTAACCTTTATGTCCTCTAGCAGGTCATCCATGTCAGTAACAGTTAGCCCATTGAGGAAAGTGTAAGGTTCATGCATCTCCACAGCCAGATCATCATCCTCTGCACTGATGTACTTTGCCAAAAGGTCGATTGGCTTTGCACGACCATCGCGGATTCTAATCTTGGACCTAAATAAAATGAATTGGAGTATAGAGCAGTGTATACATTTACCAGGGATGAATTTTTCAAACAATAAATTTCCATCCTAACCTTAGTTTAGCCTGATGCAAATGGAAGTTGTCTTCTTGTTCAGCCCAAGTTTTGAAATGTTCTGCCTCTTTCTCCCTCTGCAGCATTTCCAGCTCAGTTTCTCTCATGGCTTTCTCTCGTTCTCGCTCCAAACGCAGCTGTTTCACCTAATTAACACAAAGCTAGAATGATTAAACATGCCACTACCAGTGTATTGTGGTACCGATTCCAAGAATGTAAACACTTTATACTTTTTGCAGCTCTCTGCGATTCTCCTCCTGAATGCGTTTGTTCCTTTCTTTCAGCTCTTTTTCTCCAAGATGCCCAATACCTTTCATATCCAATGCCTGAGAATACACACAGAGCAATAGCAATGATATTTCAAAGCCATGTTAAGAAATGAATATAATTAAACAAATATACTGGAGATAAATTCACCTTCTGCCATTTAAATGTGCCTAGTAGGTTGTTGTCACCAAATGGATTATCTGCATTGGTGTATCCCATGTACTCCTCACTCCAACCCATCTTCTCTCTCCTTTTCTTCTCCTTTGCTTCTTTCTTTGCCAGTCTTCTGGCTCTTTTCTCTTCTGGTGTCTCCAAAGCTTTCATCATCTCCTTCTGTTTCTTCTTCTCCTCTTTTTCTTTGACCACACAATTATCTTGATCAGAACCCGAACTTTCAGATGACTCTGATGAACTTGAGCGTCGCCGTCCTCTGTTCCCATCAGCCCTCTCTCTGCTTCTTTTGCTCCTCCCTCGATCCCTGTCCTTGCTCGTCTTTCTTCTCTCCTGGCTTTTGTCTCGGTCTCCTTTTCTATCCCGGTCTCTGCTGTTGCTCTTCCATCGCTCTCTTTCCCGCTCCCGTCTGTCTCTGACTGGACTTCCTCTGTCAGGGCTTTTTCTTCTTCTCCTCCTTTCTCTGTCACTGCTACCTTCATGGGAGTCAGAGTTGGACTGGGACTTTCCTTTACCCCTATCTTGAGAGAATCCATGATGATGTTCCTTTTCCTTTTTCATCTTGTGATGATCTGAATCCGAACTGGGTGATAAAAATGTGATTTAGATACCAAATAAGCATTCCCGCTCTTTTCTGTCAAACAATACAGTTAGGGTGCAATAGGAATATTAAAGTTTAATCTGTTTTATTTAAAAAAAAGACTATCATATCAAGACACTTTCAAACTCATCAGGAGAACACATGAAGTCCCTTGACAAGCAGCAACAAAGTGCATATGCAGGGAGATCTTGTTGATCACATATTTAGACTCAAGCAATTTAATCTTTGCATATGGTTATGGATAAGAGGAGACAGACTTATAAAGTTAGTCACCATCAATACATCCAAAGATCAGCTTCTGTTTTCACTAACAACACTCTACAAATAATGTGGCGCATGGGCACAAACACTAGAGATTATATTCTGCTACAACGTGTTGAAAGACAGCTCACTGGAGACAGAAAGTGGATCTGACTATACCGTGTGTGTTACGGGACTCTTTCAGAAAACTAACCATAATGTAACACACTACAGTACTTATAAATGAATATAAAGCTAACCTCGATGAACGACCCCTAGATTTGCTTATCTGACGGTGTGCTGGTCGCCTCCTGTGGCTCTCCGAGCTGCTGCTGGATCCTGTACGCTGCCTGTGCTGAGGCCGACGGCGGACAGGAGAGCCATCGTTTGAGCCTCTGCTGCCGCTGCTCGATCTGCGTGGGACGTGGGTGTTTTTCTTTTTGTCCAAAGAGCGACTGCGACCTTTTCTATCACCTGGAGATTGCGATTTGCTCACTCTGGACTTGTTACGCCTATCTCGGCTCCAGCTTCTGGACTTGGAGCGGGACCGACGTCGAGACTTCGAGCCCATTACGAACTTTTTGCTTGTGTGGGGTCCGACCAGCAGTATGTCGCATAAATGGGAGGTATATACCTTGACGATACGTGAAGATACTCATTTATTTTCCTCACAATTCTGTGTTTATTGTTTCCTAAATGAAATATTTTGAAATGCTTTATTACGTAGAAGTCTAATATATCTAAATAATGCGTAGAGTTGTCTCTTGATTAACGGTTATTTACTCAGGCAGTTCAAGCCCCCTCTGAGAGGCTTTCAATGACAATGGCGCAATATGTAGACGTCACATTTTCCGCTTTAGAAAATAAACTACAAATAAATAAAACTTTCAGCTTTTAATTGTATGCAGTACAGACGCAAACAATGCTATATAAATAATTGTTCATTTTATTTGGGTTTGAAATTGAAAATATGTCTTATATCAGTTTACCAACTCGAGCAAAATTCGTGAGGCAGTGGCAAATGTAGTTCCGTAAATTTGCCCTAAAAAATTCAGGAAATAATTGTCAGAACACAACTCTCACCAGCTGGTTGAAAGTTAGATCATATTGTTTTTTACAGATTAAATATATTTCATTCAATAAATTGCTTTTTAGTTGTGCTTGTTTACTAAACTAAGGTTTACGTACAGAAATAGGACTACAAGTCCCATACAACATCAGGCGCCATTGCTTGTTTTCAGAGTTCAGGAGACTCAAGTCCTTACAGCAATATTCTTTCCCTAGTCCTCTGTGTGAGCGGTCCAAACTGTATATCTAGTTATTATCGCAAGAATTTTTTATTTAGTGTGGTTTCATATGATCACTTATGCTTAGCTTTATAAACTGACTCTTGTATGCAGTTGAGAAGTGTTCCCGCCGTGGTGAGATCGGCTTCAGATGGTCGGTAAGACAGAGCTCGTTAGCTAGCTTATGTTAGCCAACTGCTACCAGTAGATTTACGGCTTATATCCGCGGCTGCCCTGCAAAGTAAATCAACTAAAGCTGCAGACGCTGGGCAGCCACAATGGTTTGGTCGGCTCAACTAGTTTTGAGGGTTGACATTGATAAATAATTCATTTGTTTTAGGGACAGATCGACGTGACATTAGTTTGGCTTTTGCGCAACAGGACCGGTTTGGCCCTTTCCATCGCCTCTAAACACGTCCCAGCTCCTATAAACCAAACCGACAGCTGTCCACTCCAGATTATCTTTAAAGCTAAACAAACCAGAATGGCACACCACGACCTCTCTCATGTAGCCAGTTCACAGAAAGCACTAATGTTGGAGATGAAGAGCCTTCAGGAGGAGCCTGTCGAGGGATTCAAAATAACTTTGGTGGACGAAGCTGATTTATACAACTGGGAAGTGGCCATTTTTGGACCACCAAACACTCATTATGAAGGGGGTTATTTTAAGGTAAGAAAAAAAAAAAGATCTAGGGGGATGACTAGAATGGAACAATGATACATTATAAGTGGGAACAGACGCGTATAGTTACATGTCATGGTGTGTTCTGTATCCTAGGCTCGGATCAAGTTTCCCATTGACTACCCATACTCCCCACCAGCTTTCCGCTTCCTCACCAAAATGTGGCATCCCAATATTTATGAGGTGTGGTATCACAACCTGGCCACAACAATCAACATGCTTTCACCTAATACTGTGTATAATTCAAATATCTGCTCTCCCGTTGAAATGGGATGGTTTCCTCTGTTTTAGAATGGAGATGTGTGTATTTCTATATTGCACCCTCCAGTGGACGACCCGCAGAGTGGAGAGCTGCCTTCAGAGAGATGGAATCCTACACAGAATGTCCGGTCAGCAACTTCCCCATCATTATCACCCCTCATACATCTATCTTTTCTGCTCACTTTCCTTGTTTGTCCCCTCGTGGCCACTTAAATATAATATATCCTGTTCAGGCTTTTCTCACAACGTTCTCTGGCAGTGCAGTCTTTCTCAGAAGTTCACAGATGATTTCAGCATTAATAAACAGTTAAGATCAAGTCACAAAGAAAATGAGATCAATCTCTTTTAGGAATCTTGCAATACATTTAAAGAATATGTTGCTCTGTGGCATAAAACAATAGTGGAGCAGTCACATAAGTTTGTATTTTATGGTACAAAATAATCAAAACTCTGGATAGATTATGATTTTATGAATGAAATAATATGTGCTTTTCAGAATACCGAGGAATAACCACAGGGGCCATTAGTAACATTAATAGCAGTGGCTGTTAAGAGGACAGAAGACAAAATGCCTCGAGTGGGAAGATGTTTGTTTCCATTATCATCTAGTTATAATTGTCCAAAACAGATTTATCCCAGTATAGTTTCCATAAACAGCAATTTGATTTTTTTTTTTTAAATATGCATAAATTTGACTTTGAGGTAGACAGAAGTTAAAAAAAATAAATTATACATTCAATTTAAGGTTTCAAAACAGTTTCTATCCATGCAGTAATTCTCCCTGGGGCAATCCTGCCCTGTGTGTTATCAAGGTTTCCAACCACAGCACACCTGATTTAGATGAGCTGAATTGTTCATAAAGTCCTTTGCAAGCTTGCTGAGGAAACATTCATTTTAGTCAGATGTATGGGGACCTTTAAAATATGCTGCACAGCTTATATGCACAGTTAAATTGAACTGTGATGGTAACAGAGGAGATCCATTGATATGTAGAACTCACCGCATTTAGACACAGGACTAAGAGAGAAATTGATTCATTGATTAAAGTTGGTCTGCCTACACTGTAAGTGGCAGTTTGCCTTCATTCAGCATGTTAGTGTTGGGTTTTCTCAGCAAGATGGAACCCTGTCAAGCAGTGAATTGGATGTCATTACAGCCCTGTATTTCATATGTGCTGAACTTACTTTTGTTTTAATTTTACTATTTACAAATTAAATGTGTGCTGTCTCTTATGGTTAATGCAGGGCAATACTGCGGATATTAGCATGGATACAATACCAAGTAAATCCAGACAAGTATTGATAATATAGAAATTTCACAATTGTTTGATAAATTTGCCTGTAATTATTGATCATTCTCTTAAAAGAAAATGCAGTACAAAAATTTTAGTCAAATTTTAATATTTTTTATTAAACTGAATGGAAAAATTGAAAAATTTAAATGTAACTTTTGTTTATAAATAGTGTAAAATAATATTAACAATGTAACAAAATAGTAAAATAACTATTTTATTTCCTTTTATTTCTCAGTTGTTTGAGAAAAATAAAGTTAACAGTGAGAATTAGTTAAAGGAAAGCAAAATCTATTATTGTTTAATTCTCATTTATATATTTTGGCTTTTGTCTTCCAAAACTTTCTGTAAAAAGTTATTTTTTCTTCTTAATGTGCAGCTTCAATACATTTTGTAGAGCAGTCTTTATTCTGCAGACATGCAGGTGTAATTTGACTTTCAGCTGTAGGATCTAGTCCATCTTTTAAACAATTTATTCAGTTCAGTCACACGCTGACATGTACTTTAAAACTACACATTTAAGCCGATTAACATTCCTAATCCCTGGTATCAGTTTTTCTCACATGGTTTTTACATTTTAACATTTAATTTTGGAGTCAGGGAAATTGTATTTTTCCCTAAAATCTTAGTTTTTTTCTATATAAACAGCTCTATTTAACTTCTCAGTTAAAATGTGTCAGAAAACAGGAAGAGAAAGAAGCAATAATAAATAATAATTCACATTTGTTGTTCTCACATATTTCATGTTTGTATGTGCTTAAAAATGGCAACATTTGAGTAAGTGCCACGCTGACTTGCCACCTGGCTTTGTGTTTGCTCCCAGGACCATTTTGCTGAGTGTGATCTCACTGCTGAATGAACCCAACACCTTCTCTCCTGCCAACGTAGATGCCTCTGTCATGTACCGCAAATGGAGGGACAGCAAAGGCAAGGATCGGGAATATGTCGAGATCATCAGGTAAAAGCAATAGCATCCTATCTACCTATATACTGTCTTCCCTTAAATAAAGGCTGAGGCTATAACTGGACAGACAGCTGCTAAAACAAGCATTTTCCTTGCTGCAGTTGTCATCCATCTGTAGATATGTAGTTCCTCATATTGAACACTAGAGGGCATAGTCAGTCTGTGAGATTGAGTTGACCACAAGTTTTAGAAAAATTCCAATTTTTGGTGAAAATGTTAGAGTTACAGTGTTTGCCAGTCATTTTGATAAATGAAGTAGCTTAAAGGCACACCAATCGTGAGCTTGACAGTAAAACTGACTGCTATATTCTAAAGGCATTCTGATGAAAACTTTTTTTTTGTTAAATTGAATCAATATTAAAACAATGGGCAGCCGTGTAACGTCGTACACAAACATAACATGAGTTCCCTAAAATTTCCCTCAGGAAACAAGTAATGGCCACCAAAGCAGAGGCTGAGCGTGACGGTGTCAGGGTGCCCACCACGCTGGCCGAGTACTGCGTCCGCACTCGTGCGCCGGCCCCCGACGAAGGTTCCGACCTCTTCTATGACACTTACGACGACGATGATATGGAGGGTGGGGATGGCGACTGCTGCTATGATGAGGATGACTCGGGCAACGAGGAGTCGTGACTGAGTGCCCGGTCTAGTTAACATATGCTGCTTCCTTTTCTCTGCCCGGGTTGCCAGATATTCTAGGTGTATAACCAAGGAAGATTGGAAGCTTCCCTTCTTTAAACCAATAAGAACATTTCTCCTTAAACCTTTGACTTTGTGTCAGAGGTTAAAATTGATGCCTCTTTGCAGAAAGGTCAGACCTGGTAAGATTTGCACCAGCACAAAAAGAAAATCACCAGTTTCTTCAATTTTGCAAGCAATCGTTTTCACCTTAAACCTTACTTTGGAAGGATAACCTAAACACTTGTATAATCTTAGGAAGTTGTTTCATTCCTGTATTTAGAATAAGGTTTAGGGGGGTAAGTACCACTATCCGCAGCAGTATTGCACTGGTGTCAACTCTCCCAGTCCTCACTCCGCCTCTCTCTTGCATATCTTCCCTAATCGGAACTGAGTGTTGCTCACTGATAGTTGGTCTCAGTGAAAATGTTGTATAAGCAACTGAGCAAACCCCAGCAAATAGTTTTTACAGGCTAATTTTGCTAGGACAAGACATGACTGAATTGTCATGTGACCGTGTTTTTAAAGTTCTTGTGCATGACTGAACATCTTTGGAACCTTTTTTCTGTCTCATACTGGTGGACTGTTTACCTGCATCTTGATTTGTGGCAACAAAGACTTGTGATGTCGAAGGACTTCTGTCTGTCTCTCTCTCTGTTCATGTGAGTCAGTTCCTCACATGAACATTTTTACTAAAATGAAGCTGATCTTTGCTGCATTTCTTCTTGTGACTGTTGGATGTTTTTTTTTTTGTTGTTTTTTTTTTCCTGTGGGTTTGTGTTATTTGAAGTTGCTCAGATTTAAGAGTTGTGTAAAATGACCAAGTGTTTGAGGTGGAAGGAGGAGGGCAGAACCCAAAGACCGGAAGCTGCAAAAAGTAAAAGAAAGCCCAAATGTTTTTCCTTTTTTTTTTCTTTGCTCCTCACTTTCTTGCAAACCTAATAATTCCAGCATTTTCTATTATTATTATGAATTTTCTTTAAGATGGTGGGACAGGGGTGGTAGACAGTTTGGCTTTGCTGCATACTGAAAGAGTGATTTATGTTGAGATGTAACAGAGATCAATTGAAAACAAACCTTTAGGAAGTTTGTCCATATGTGTACTACCATGTTGCTCTTAGTGTTAACTACAAAGAATTTGGCTGCCGTTTTACTTTTCATGAGTCTTTGTTTTAGTTGAGGGTGCATCGCTTTTGATGTTATTTTAGAGTGTATGGGTGTCCTTTTTGTTTCTCCAATATTGTTTAGTTTACTTTTAAGCAGGACATCATGATGAATTTCTCAGGATAAAATTTCATGTCACAAAA